>NW_028318840.1:3145000-3360000 GCF_062004578.1 Staurois parvus
GAAATGATATTTCTACATGGCAAATAATTTACTAGCAGGTGTAGTAGAGTAATAGAAATCCAACAGACCCAACAGTCATGACATGCATGCTACTGATTCTGTGTCATTGAATCACTCATTGAAAGGGGCGTGTTCAAAATAATAGCAGTGTGGAGTTCTATTAGTGAGGTCATTCATTCTTTGAAAAACAGGTGGCAATTATTGCCCTTATTTAAGGAAGGAAGGCAGCAAATGTTGGACATGCTGGTTACAGTGCATTTCTCTCTGACATTCTGAGGAAAATGGGTCGTTCCAGACATTGTTCAGAAGAACAGCGTACCTTGATTAAAAAGTTGATTGGAGAGGCTAAAACATATAAAGAAGTGCAGCAAATGATCGGCTGCTCAGCTAAAATGATCGCAAATGCTATAAAATGGCAACTAAAACCTGAAAGACGTGAAAGAAAGCGAAAAACTACCATTCGAATGGATAGAAGAATAACCAAAATGGCGCGGACTCAGCCAACAATCAGCTCCAGGAAGATGAAAGAAGGTGTGATGTTCCCTGTGAGGACTGTTACAATTAGAAGACGCCTATGTGAAGCCAAGCTATCTGCAAGACGTCCCCGCAAAGTCCCACTGTTGGGAAAAAGACGTGTGCTGAAGAGGTTACAATCTGCCAAAGAGCACATTGACTGGCCTAAAGAGAAATGGCGCAACATTTTGTGGACTGATGAAAGTAAGATTATTCTTTTTGGGTCTAGTGGGCGGAGACAGTTTGTCAGACGACCCCCAAACACTGAATTCAAGCCGCAGTACACTGTGAAGACAGTGAAGCATGGTGGTGCAAGCATCATGATATGGGGATGTTTCTCATACTACGGTGTTGGGCCTATTTATCGCATACCAGGGATCATGGATCAGTGTGAATACATCAGAATACTTGAAGAGGTCATGCTGCCTTATGCTGAAGAGGAAATGCCCTTGAAATGGGTGTTCCAACAAGACAACGACCCCAAACACACCAGTAAACATGCAACATCTTGGTTCCAGACCAACAAGATTGACGTTATGGAGTGGCCAGCCCAATCCCCGGATCTTCATCCAATAGAAAACTTGTGGAGTGACATCAAAAATGCCGTTTCTGAGGCAAAACCAAGAAATAGAGAAGAACTGTGGAATGTGGTCCAATCATCCTGGGCTGGAATACCTGATCACAGGGGCCAGAAGTTGGGTGACTCCATGCAACACAGATGTACAGCAGTTCTCAGAAACAGTGCGACTACAACCAAATATTCATGAAGTCATTCAAAGGAAAGCAAAATCTTCAAACATTTTTCAGTTTATATAGTGAATGTTTGAGTTTGTAAAGAAGAATACAAACACTGCGATTTTTTTGAACCGTCTAACATTCACTTTTCTTCCATTTTTTTAGAGGAACAACACAAATTTGATGTATTTTTCTTCATGTTTTGATTTGGAATAGAATGTGTCGTGTTCCCAATGCATTTGTGTGGATGGAAATAAAAGCTATTAGAAGGATTTTCAGCTTTATTCACTTTTTTCAACACACTGCTATTATTTTGAACACAACTGTATGTATGAATGAGTTGGATCTTAATAGAATAATTGAGTTGTTATATTTTTATTTGTTCTAGATTGGGAAAAGTAAGATAAATAGACTTTTTATAGTCTATGTGAATATACATATATTCACACAGACTATGGTGTCCGTTTATTCACAGAGAATAGCTGCGATTCAACGGATCTCAGCTATTCTCTGGTCATTCACAGTTTATGACACTCAGGAGATCATGTCAGCCCTTCACTGGAGATCTGTGTTCTCCCTCCAGATTCTCCAGCCCAGAGCTGGAGAATCAGAGGGACCGCAAACTAAGCAGAGATAATTTACCTCTGCTTAGTAAACTGATCTTTTACTGTAATCTCACAAGATTATAGTAAAATCAGCCATTTTCCAGAGTTTGTAGACCGTTCTCCAGCGTTTGGAGACCGTTCTCCCTTCGTTCGGAGAACTGCTTCATAAACTGCATTCACAGGAGAACTGTGTTCTCCGAGAATGCCGGAGAACTGAGCAGCGATCTATTACCGCTGGTTCATAAATGGACACCAAAATCTTGTTTTTTTTCTCTGCATTTTAGCAACATGTGGTAGTAATTAGTCTAGCTTTCCCTCCCCCATCTTCCCCCATCTCCGTGAGTAAGAGCTAAAGTTTCACTAATAAGAGAATTGTAAGAATCTATTTCATACATGTTAAGCTTACAAGATTTATACTGTAATATTTCTTGATTACAATATTTATATATGATATAACTTTTATATTAAGATTACTTTTAGGAGATTGTACATATACAGTTGTGTTCAAAATAATAGCAGTGTGTTGAAAAAAGTGAATAAAGCTCAAAATCCTTCTAATAGCTTTTATTTCCATCCACACAAATGCATTGGGAACACGACACATTCTATTCCAAATCAAAACATGAAGAATAATATATCAAATTTGTGTTGTTCCTCTAAAACAAATTGAAGAAAAGTGAATATTAGACGGTTCAAAAAAATCGCAGTGTTTGTATTCTTCTTTACAAACTCAAACATTCACTATATAAACTGAGAAATGTTTGAAGATTTTGCTTTCCTTTGAATGACTTCATGAATATTTGGTTGTAGTCGCACTGTTTCTGAGAACTGCTGTACATCTGTGTTGCATGGAGTCACCCAACGTCTGGCCCTGTGATCAGGTATTCCAGCCCAGGATGATTGGTCGACATTCCACAGTTCTTCTCTATTTCTTGGTTTTGCCTCAGAAACTGCATTTTTGATGTCACCCCACAAGTTTTCTATTGGATTAAGATCCGGGGATTGGGCTGGCCACTCCATAACGTCAATCTTGATGGTCTGGAACCAAGATGTTGCACGTTTACTGGTGTGTTTGGGGTCGTTGTCTTGTTGGAACACCCATTTCAAGGGCATTTCCTCTTCAGCATAAGGCAGCATGACCTCTTCAAGTATTCTGATGTATTCAAACTGATCCATGATCCCTGGTATGCGATAAATAGGCCCAACACCGTAGTATGAGAAACATCCCCATATCATGATGCTTGCACCACCATGCTTCACTGTCTTCACAGTGTACTGTGGCTTGAATTCAGTGTTTGGGGGTCGTCTGACAAACTGTCTCCGCCCACTAGACCCAAAAAGAACAATCTTACTTTCATCAGTCCACAAAATGTTGCGCCATTTCTCTTTAGGCCAGTCAATGTGCTCTTTGGCAGATTGTAACCTCTTCAGCACACGTCTTTTTCCCAACAGTGGGACTTTGCGGGGACTTCTTGCAGATAGCTTGGCTTCACATAGACGTCTTCTAATTGTAACAGTCCTCACAGGGAACGTCACACCTTCTTTCATCTTCCTGGAGCTGATTGTTGGCTGAGCCCGCACCATTTTTGCTATTCTTCTATCCATTCCAATGGTAGTTTTTCGCTTTCTTCCACGTCTTTCAGGTTTTGGTTGCCATTTGAAAGCATTTGCCATCATTTTAGCTGAGCAGCCGGTCATTTTCTGCACTTCTTTATATGTTTTCCCCTCTCCAATCAACTTTTTAATCAAGGTACGCTGTTCTTCTGAACAATGTCTGGAACGACCCATTTTCCTCAGAATTTCAGAGAGAAATGCACTGTAACCAGCATGTACAACATTTGCTGCCTTCCTTCCTTAAATAAGGGCAATAATTGCCACCTGTTTTTCAAAGAATGAATGCCCTCACTAATAGAACTCCACACTATTATTTTGAACATGCCCCTTTCAATAAGTGATTCAATGACACAGAATCAGCAGCATGCATGTCATGACTGTTGGGTCTGTTGGATTTCTATTACTCTACTACACCTGCTAGGAAATTATTTGCCATGTAGAAATATCATTTCTACCAAAATCAATGATTGATCCGGTTAGTGATGTCTGACTGCTATTATTTTGAACACAACTGTATATATGTGTGTGTAATACATCTCATTTACCCTGATTGATGGAATGTCAGTGAAGCTTTGTCTAGAGGTTCCAAGGATTGGATTTCAGACTCTCTTCTAGGGGAGAAGACTGAGGGTTTGTTCTATACATCTGTTGCCAAAAATCTTTGTAGGACTACAAGGAACATAAAAGTAAACCAGCCCACTTTCAGGAGAAGGTGGGGGTTGAATTACTCCTTATAGAGCAGAACAAAGACTTTTTAGGCACACTTTTTAGAAGCAAGGCTAAGAGAGCCTACAAATTCACAACACACATAATTGCACACACTTTTTATCTTAAGAACATAACTATATTTTTGGACATTATCTAAACATTCCAATATTTTATTTCTAATTTTATGCAATATTATTATAAAATATTTTTTTGAGTTTATGCAAGAGTTGGAAGGACTTTCTATTTTGGACTTTTCTCACCAATACAAGTTAACAAAATATTGAGACAAATATCGAAACCCTATAGATTGTTCGGGTTTGGTTTCCGTAGCCTCCCTGGCGGTATTCCTGAGTGTAGTTCGGGGTAAAGTTTCAGTACCACAAGCAGTAACCCCGAGCTACACTGGGGAATATCATGCGGCGCTGCTCCGCGATCCCTCGGTCACTTACCTTGTCCTGCGCTCCCGCGATGTCCCTCCTGCAGTGTCCCCGGCAATGTAATGCGTCAGATGCCGGCATCTGTCATCTGGGTTCCGTCCTCTGCGAGCGTCGGAACGTACGGGGGATGGAACTGACGGTAAATTTGAAAATGACAAAAAGTGACATTCATAAAAATCACTAAAATCACATAGTATTCCATTACTCCGCTCCTCACAAGACCTCCTTCTCTCTAGTTCCCTGGTCTCCTCCTCCCATGCCCACCTCCAGGACTTCTCCAGGGTGTCACCCATCCTCTGGAACTCCCTGCCCCAACCCATCAGATTGTCACCTACTCTCCTCTCCTTTAGGCGCACCCTGAAAACCCATCTCTTCAGGGAAGCCTACCCCACCCCCTGCTAACTTGCCGACCTCCTCCACTCTTCCTACCACTCCATCCCCCACAGCTATCTCCTCCTGTGCCACCACCCTCTCCCTTCTAGATTGTAAGCTCGAAAAGCAGGGCCCTCGTTCCCCTCATGTTTTGCATTGTATTGGTATTGTTCTGTCACATGTTCTGTCCCCCTTTGTAATGTACAGCGCTGAGCGAACTATTGGCTCTTTATAAATACTGTATAATAATAATAATAATAATAATACTGTATCAAACCATTTCACATACATTTTGTCCCGAGTGCTTTGTCCGGCGCCCTGCCTGCATTTTTACTGTTCTTTCTGCCTGGAAACTGAGAAACGTCCATGGCGTCCAAAAAGCGTCCCTTTAGGTCAAAAGTGGTTTTAGACCGGCTAGAGAACAGCGATAGTAAATCAGAACCACTTGCAGAATTGAGTGATAATGATTCGTGGGGGAAATTCCTCATCAGACACTGAAAACGATTTTGTGACTTTGCTCAGCGATGTGCGAACTTGGCGCTTTATTTCAAATTTCAGTGTTTTTTGTTTGATTATATTATTGAATTAAATGTATTATTATATTATTATTTTTTATGATTACTTATTAAATTATAATTTATGATTTCATGTTTCAAATTGTAACATACTGGGGATGTTTACTAGACTCTTGTTTGGACAGATTTCAGTGAGTTATTCCTAAGAATTACAGGCCTACAATAAAAAAATACATATTTCCATGCAAAAAAATGTACCGCTTTGAGCACAGAAATATGGACATAATCAGACCTAGGTTATAGGCTAGGGAGGTTAACGCTTTGAGGACCAAGGGACGTATTTGTCTGTGTCATGTTTTTAATTGCGTGTATTATCTGATTAAGATGTCATTTGTGGCCATTGTCATTTTTCTATGCTTTTTAGATACATGCTTCGTCTGTGAGTATGTTTTTATTATTCTTTCATTCCTACAATATACCTTGGATAATGCACTAGGTGTGTGCGCCACCTGTTTTCTCTCTATCCAGTGGCTGATTTCCCTGTCTGAGGAGGGCTGCACCCCTGGAACATTTCCTTTGGTTGTCGCTGTCCTGGTACCCTTGGCTTCCCTTTTGGCTGTGCATATCCTGAGGCGCTGGAGAGTACATACGATATCCGGTTCGGTCTTTTTTTTTTTTTGGTTTGAGTCAAAATATTAGTTCTTATCAACAAACAACAAATGGATCTAGCTTTTTGCCAATTATTTCATGAAATGGCTTAGTTACAGCAACTGAAGTGTACGAACTTTAAAAACAAAAAAAATGATTCTTTTGGCATTCCAAAACCTTACGGTCCTCAAAGGGTTAAGCTGTGAATAAGGTGAACTGATCTCCCATCTACACTGTCCACCAATGCAAGGGTCTTTTTCCATTTACCTCCAATTCAAAGGAACCATTCTCCAGTGACCACTAATGTTAGGAGGCACCACAATTTTTACTGAATTTCTGTAATTTTGTTTCTTTAAATTTTAATAATATTACTATGTTTAAAAAATGTATACAGGCGGAAGGAGGGTGTAAAAATATGACCTGCTCTGGGTTTCAAAAACTCTACATTTGACACATTATTTATTATTTTACCTAAGCATTTTTAATCTCACAACTTACTGCTCATACTAATGTGCCATGGCCTGTAGGCATAATCATTTTTAGCATGGGTTCTTCAACACCTGAAAAATATGTAAAGAGCTCCTCTGGGGTAGAAAGGTTGAGAAAGACAGCTTTAAATTATAATTTTTACCCTTGTAATAGCTGTGTGTCTAATTGCTGAAGTAGAACTGTAGTTCAGCTGTTCTTTCCATAAAGAAAAACTTTCACATTACTGCAGACTTACCTGCCTGTTTGCTTCCCTCCAACAATGACAAAAAATGTTATGTCCTTGACTTATTGTACTTGTTAGGAATTCAACCTGTTACATACCTCTGAGTGTATACATAGTGAGCTTTCAGAAATTTGTCCTGTGGGGTTTTTTTTTGATCATTTGATCTCCACATGCTTCAAAGTTCCCATATTGCAGGTCCTCCTGTCCTATTAAGCTTTGAAGCATCGGACAAAACTGTTTCCTTTTTTTACAAGACACCACCAGTGAGAAAACTACTGTCTGAATTAATAATGCTTTAGTTAAAATGTAAAATGCCTTATTGATAGATAGATAGATAGATAGATAGATAGATAGATAGAGAGATAGATAGATATGAGATAGATAGATAGATAGATAGATAGATGGATAGATAGATAGATAGATAGATAGATAGATAGATAGATAGATATGAGATAGATAGATAGATAGATAGATAGATAGATAGATAGATAGATGGATAGATAGATAGATAGATAGATAGATAGATAGATAGATAGATATGAGATAGATAGATAGATAGATAGATAGATAGATAGATATGAGATAGATAGATAGATAGATAGATAGATAGATATGAGATAGATAGATAGATAGATAGATAGATAGATAGATAGATAGATAGATAGATATGAGACAGATAGATAGATAGATAGATAGATAGATATGAGATAGATAGATAGATAGATAGATAGATAGATAGATAGATAGATAGATATGAGATAGATAGATAGATAGATATGAGATAGATAGATAGATAGATAGATAGATAGATAGATAGAGAGATAGATATATAGATATGAGATAGATAGATAGAT
Source organism: Staurois parvus (assembly GCF_062004578.1). Lineage (NCBI taxonomy): Eukaryota > Metazoa > Chordata > Amphibia > Anura > Ranidae > Staurois > Staurois parvus. The sequence goes on from NW_028318840.1 coordinate 3,152,714, forward strand.
AGATAGATAGATAGATAGATATGAAATAGATAGATATGAAATAGATAGATAGATAGATAGATAGATAGATAGATAGATAGATATGAGATAGATAGATAGATAGATAGATAGATAGATAGATAGATAGATAGATATGAGATAGATAGATAGATAGATAGATAGATAGATAGATAGATAATAGATAGATAGATAGATAGATAATAGATAGATAGATAGATAGATAGATAGATAGATATGAGATAGATAGATAGATAGATAGATAGATAGATATGAGATAGATAGATAGATAGATAGATAGATAGATAGATAGATAATAGATAGATAGATAGATAGATAATAGATAGATAGATAGATAGATAGATAGATAGATAGATAGATATGAGATAGATAGATAGATAGATAGATAGATAGATATGAAATAGATAGATAGATAGATAGATAGATAGATAGATAGATATGAGATAGATAGATAGATAGATAGATAATCTCACACCCCTCACATTTTTGTAAATATTTTGTTCTATCTTTTCATGTGACAACACTGAAGAAATGACACTTTGCTACAATGTAAAGTAGTGTACAGCTTGTATAACAGTGTAAATGTGGTTGGCTCTGAGGAAGAGGTTGTGTCCTCGAAACGCGTTAGCAGGTTGGTCATCCAGGGTTCCATCTTATGGACTCAGATGTTGTTTGGATCATACATCTTGTTCAGTTTGACATGCCTGTATTTTTATGTCTATTGTGAGTATGATACTTACTTTATTTCTTCAATAAATATTTTAAACGATAATGCACTAGGTCGGTGCGCCCTTTTTCTGTTTCTCCATTTGCATCTAGTGTATTTGGACCACCCCGGTCTGTTGAGGGCAGCAAGCAGTGCATATTCCAGAAAATTCCAGAACATCCCTATTGGGTCTACTGAGTCTTTTCCTAGCGCAGGAGAAAAGTGTTTGTTGTGTTAAATGTGCTGTCACTTCAAAATAACCATTAATGTCTAAACCGCTGGCAACAAAAGTGAGTCCACCTCTAAGTGAAAATGTCCAAAATGTCCAAAGTGTCAATATTTTGTGTGGCCGCCATTATTTTCCAGCACTGCCTTAACCCTCTTGGGCATGGAGTTCACCAGAGTTTCACAGGTTGCCACTGGAGTCCTCTTCTACTCCTCCATGATGATATCACTGAGCTGGTGGATATTAGAGACCTTGCACTCCTCCACCTTCTGTTTTAGGATGCCCCACAGATGCTCAATAGCATTTAGGTCTGGAGACATGCTTGGACAGTCCATCACCTTCACCCTCAGCTTCTTTAGCAAGGCAGTGGTCATCTTGGAGGTGTGTTTGGGGGTCGTTATCATGTTGGAATACTGCCCTGCAGCCCAGTCTTCGAAGGAAAGAGATCATGCTCTGCTTCAGTATGTCACAGTACATGTTGGCATTCATGGTCCCCTCAATGAACTGTAGCTCTCCAGTGTTGGCAGCACTCATGCAGCCCCAGACCATGACACTCCCACCACCATGCTTGACCGTAGGTAAGACACACTTGTCTTTGTACAAATCACCTGGTTGCTGTCACACACTCTTGACACCATCTGAACCAAATCTGTTGATTTTGGTGTCATCAAACCACAGGACATGGTTCCAGTATCCATGTCCTTAGTTTGATTGTCTTCAACATATTGCTTGCAGGCTTTCTTGTGCATCATCTTTAGAAGAGGCTTCCTTCTGAGACGACAGCCATGCAGACCAATTTGATGCGTATGGTCTTATCACTGACAGGCTGACCCCCCCACCCCTTTACCCTCTGCAGCAATGCTGGCAGCACTCATGCGTCTATTTCCCAAAGACAACCTCTGAATATGACGCTGAGCACGTGCACTCAACTTCTTTGGTCGATGAGGTCCATGATGAGGCCTGTTCTGAGTCGAACCTGTCCTGTTAAATCGCTGTATGGTCTTGGTCACCATGATGCAGCTCAGTCTCAGGGTCTTGGCAATCTTCTTATAGCCTCGGCCATCTTTATGTAGAGCAACAATTCTTTTTTTCAGACCCTCAGAGAGTTCTTTGCCATGAAGTGTCATGTTGAACTTCCAGTGACCAGTATGAGAGAGTGAGAGCAATAACACCAAATGTAACACACCTGCTCCCCATTCACAACTGAGACCTTGTAATCCTAAGGAGTCACATGACACCAGGGAGGGAAAATGGCTAATTGGGCCCAATTTGGACATTTTCACTTAGGGGTGACATCACTTTTGCAATCTGTGAAGCTCTGGTGAACTCCATGCCCAAGAGGGTTAAGGCAGTGCTGGGAAATAATGGTGACCACACAAAAATTTGAGCCTAATTTGGACCTTGTCACTTAGGGGTGGACTCACTTTTGTTGCTATACAAGCTGTACACTGACTACGTCACTTTGTAGCAAAGTGTCATTTCTTCAGTGTTGTCAAATGAAAAGATAGAATCAAATATTTACAAAAATATGTGGAGTGTACTTACTTTTGTGAGAAACTGTAGATACAGTATGTAATGGATCTAATAGATCTTTATGCTTCTTATCCCTACTTTGCAGGGATGAAAAACGGAGAGATCGTTCTCTCTGCACAGAGCTCTGGGCTGTGATTGCACACCACTGATCAGCAGGTCCCGGGCGTGAATAATATGCCAGGACTTGCTGACAGGCTCCCGCTATGTACAATCCGGCTGGGGGCATGCATGAGCACACCCAGGGGTGGACTGACCATTTGGAAACTCGGGCAGTGCCCGAGGGCCCCATGAGACATTAGGGGGCCCCATGAGATGCCCCTGTTACCTTTTTCATAGGCTTTTTTGAGTTTGAGCAAGGACACAGGGGCCCCAAGATCCCCTATTGCCCGGGGGCCCCATGAGTTTTCAGTCCACCCCTGAGCACACCCTAAACCCAGAAGCAGGAAGGGGCGTACGGGTACGTCGCTTTGCCTACACCATCTGGGCGGGCAGTGGTTAAGTAAAAATATTAAGGAAAAAAAAAAAAATATATATATATATATATATATATATTTTACTTGTCAGGATGCTTTAAATGATATCCTATGCAGACTGAAGATCATCCATTCGGCTGTCATTTTGACAGCTGGGATTTGCTGGAAAGTGCGAGGAAGGGAGCAGCGATGGGGCCCTGTGTGAGTTTCAGTGAAGTTTTTTGGGTGTATGTAACATGCCCAGTATTTACAGCTGCTTACAGAAAAAAAACAGTCACACCCAGGAGCGGACTGACCATTTGGAAACTCGGGCACTGCCCGAGGGCCTGGGGTCAGTAGGGGGCCCCATGAGATGCCCCTGTTACCTTTTCATAGGTTTTTTTGAGTTTGGGCAAGGACACAGGGGCACCATGATCCCCTATTGCCCGGGGGCCCCATGAGTTGTCAGTCAGCCCCTGTTCTTGCCTTGTTCTATACCTGCACCCCAAAACATTGGTTTAAAGCCGTACCCCCAAAAATTGGTTTGATTAATTATAGAACATTCTTGCCCAGGGCCGGACTGACCGTTTGGAAACTCAGGCACTGCCCGAGGGCCCGAGGTCAGTAGGGGGCCCCATGAGATGCCCCTGGTACTTTTTCATAGGCTTTTTTGAGTTTGGGCAAGGTCACAGGGGCCCCATGATCCCCTATTGCCCGGGGGCCCCATGAGTTGTCAGTCCGCCCCCGTTCTTGCCTTAGTCTATACCTGCACCCCAAGACATTGGTTTAAAGCCCTACCCACAAAAATGGGTTTGATTAATTAAAGAGCATATTTGGCTTATTTTATACCTGCACCCAAAAATATTGGTTTAAAGCACTACACCCTAGAAATTGGTTTGACAATCATCAAATGTCAAACAGGGACCCCATGATCCCCTATTGCCCGGGGGCCCCATGAGTTGTCAGTCCGCCCCTGGCCACACCCATTACAGGAATAGAATACAGCTTTTAGGTGAAGCTGTAGACTTTCAATTTGGAGATATCCCAAGTGTTGCCAAAAAATCTACACGCTCCAAAGAGAGGTTTTCATTAAAACTGCACAAATAATGGCAATCCACCAAAAAAGAAAATGTTAACTGTATCCCCCGCAATGATATTCCCTTCAGGGAGAGAACTTCAAATATGCTTTCGTTATTTTTCAAAATTTCTGAAATTTCGACCAGCAGCTCACTCTATGCAATCGATATATAAATGTCAAAAACTGTGTTTGTATGTGAAATATACACAGGTAGCTGTACCCTTGGGAAGTCCTGTCACATAGGAATATCACTGAATTTCACTACAGCGTGTTAGCAAAATGAATAGCAAATATGCCTGTGAGGGTTTTCAGTTAGCCAGGTCATGGTTTAGCTGCGAGCAGTTAGTTGCATTCAGCTGAATGTTTTTCATAGTAACGTTGAAGCCATTTGAGAAAGTCTGCATTAGATCAGGGAGTACTAAAGCAGGGGCGGACTGACAACTCATGGGGCCCCCGGGCAATAGGGGATCATGGGGCCCCTGTGTCCTTGCCCAAACTCAAAAAAGCCTATGAAAAAGGTACCAGGGGCATCTCGTGGGGCCCCCTACTGACCCCGGGCCCTCGGGCAGTGCCAAAGTTTCCAAATTGTCAGTCCACCCCTGGCTGCAATATAATAAATGTTTTCTTTTGGGTATAATACTGCTCAGGGGTGGACTGACAACTCATGGGGCCCCCGGGCAATAGGGGATCATGGGGCCCCTGTGTCCTTGCCCAAACTCAAAAAAGCCTATGAAAAAGGTACCAGGGGCATCTCATGGGGCCCCCTACTGACCCCAGGCCCTCAGGCAGTGCCAGAGTTTCCAAATGGTCAGTCCGCCCCTGTACTAAAGGTGGCTAACTACTACCAGTGATTAGCAAATATATGTCATTTTTAAGGAAGGCTTACCCACATTCACCTTTAAAGAATTAAATACATTAATTGAATACATAATAGCATTTAATTTTTCTCCATTGTTACCAGGCGTTCCTGCCAGCAAGAGTATTTAAATAGTCATGCATGTAAAAAGAGAAAAAAGAAAGAATAACCACCATACATTTCCTTAAAATCATCTTAACCATTTGCCGCCCGCCCTATGGCCGAATGGCGGGCGGCAAATGTCATCAGCGTTCCGGGTGGACGCCATATGGCATTTTCCCGCACATGCGCAGATTGCGCTCCTGCAGAGCCGCGCAGCGGCGCGATCTTTTACCAGCCGTGTACCTCGGACACGGCCGATGACAGATCTGAGTATCGGCCCCCGTTGCCGGTACCATGTGACCTGCTGTGACCAATCACAGCAGGTCACATAACAGTTGTATACAATGGATGGCTTCATTGATGCCATCCATTGTATACTAGTGCCTAGCTGTGAATGGTCATGGCATGTCATGTGATTAGCTGTGGCCAAATCACAGCTAAGCACAAAAAAAAAAAAAAAACCTTGAATGAATCGATGTCATTCAGGTAAATGCTTGCTTATAGCAAAGTAATTCTTTGCTATAAGCAAATTGTGTAAAAAGAAAAACAAAATACTGATCACTTCCCCAAAGTAGTACAATGTTACTATGGTCTGATCATGTTCATATTTCTGTGCTCAAAGCGGTAAATTTTTTTGCATGGAAATATGTAGTTTTTTTATTGTAGGCTGTAATTTTTAGGAATAACTAACTGAAATCTGTCCGAACAAGAGTCTAGTAAACATCCCGGGTATGATAAAATTTTAAACACGAAATCATAAATTATAATTTAATAAATAATCATAAAAAATAATAATATAATAATAATACATTTAATTCAATAATATAATCAAACCAAAAACACTGAAATTTGAATATAGCGCCAAATTCGCATATTGCTGAGCAAAGTCGCAAAATCGTTTTCAGTGTCTGATGAGGAATTTCCCTCACAAATCATTATCACTCAATTCTGCAAGTGGTTCTGATTTACTGTTGCTGTTCTCTCACTGGGCAGCACAGTGGCTGAATGGTTAGCACTTCCGCCTGGCAGTACTAGGGTCGCTGGTTTGAATCCCAACCCCGGCACCGCCTGCCTGGAGTTGCATGTTCTCCCTGTGCCTGTGTGGGTTTCTTTTGGGTACTCTGGTTTCCTCCCACACACCAAAGACATGCTGGTAGGTGAATTGGATCCTGTCTAAATTGGCCCTAGTATGTGTATGTATGAATGTAAGTTAGGGACCTTAGATTGTACACCCCTTGAGGGTTAGGGACCTTAGATTGTACACCCCTTGAGGGTTAGGGGCTGATGTGAATGTACAATATATATGTAAAGTGCTACGTAAATTGAAAGTGCTATATAAGTACCTGAAATAAAATAAAAAATAATAACAATAAATGTAATTCAATAATGTAATCAAACCAAAAACACTGAAATGTGAAATAGAGCGCCAAGTTCGCACATCACTGAGCAAAGTCGCAGAATCGTTTTCAGTGTCTGATGAGGAATTTCCCCCACGAATCATTATAACTCAATTCTGCAAGTGGTTCTGATTTACTATCGCTGTTCTCTAGCCGGTCTAAAACCGCGTCTGACCTAAAGGGACGCTTTTTGGACACCATGGACGTTTCTCAGTTTCCAGGCAGAAAGAACAGTAAAAATGCAGGCAGGGCGCCGGACAAAGCACTCGGGACAAAATGTATGTGAAATGGTTTGATACAGGAATGTTATACTATGTGATTTTAGTGCATTTAGTGAATGTCACATATTAACATTTTTAAATTTCCCGCCAGTTCTGTCCCCCATACGTCCCGACGCCGCAGGGAACAGAACCCGGAAGACAGATGGCGGCATCGGCTGGAGGACATGCCCGGGGATGCTGCAGGAGGGACATCGCGGGAGCGCAGGACAAGGTAAGTGCTGGAGGGATCCCGGAGCAACGCTGTATGGTAAGCCCGAGTGTAGCTCAGGGTTACAGCTTTTGGTACTGAAGTTTACCCCGAGCTACACTCGGAAATACCGCCAGGGAGGTTAATAGGATTATGTAACTAGGACAGGGTGGTTCCATTTTTACACTTCACACCTCCCATCCTGTCTTTGAACATCAATATCTATTAATTCCATGGTGATTGATTTATGATGTCTGGAACAACCCTCCCCGCACCTTCAATGCCATATGTCTTGTACATACATTCACCGGCCACTTTATTAGGTACACCTTGCTAGTACTAGGTTGGACCCTCTTTTGCCTTTGTCAGATGCACATCCATGAATCGTTGATACGAGGCAGGATGGATCCATGCTTTCACATTGTTTACGCCAAATTCCGACCCTACCATCTGAATGTCACAACTGAAATCGAGACTCATCAGACCAGGCAATGTTTTTCCAATCTTCTATTGTCCAATTTTGGTGAGCCTGTGCGAATTGTAGCTTCCGTTACCTGTTCTTAGCTGACAGGAGTGGCACTCGGTATGGTCTTCCGCTGCTGTAGCCCATCTGCTTCAAGGTTTGACCTGCTGTGCTTTCAGAAATGGTATTTTGCATACCTTAGTTTTAACAAGTGGTTATTTGAGTTACTGTTGCCTTTCTATCATCTTGAACCAGTCTGACCATTCTCCTCTGACCTTTGCATCAACAAGGTATTTTTCTCCACACAACTGCCGCTCACTGGATATTTTCTCTTTTTTGGACCATTCTCTGTAAACCCTAGAGATGGTTGTGTGTGAAAATCCCAGTAGATCAGCAGTTTTTTAAATACTCAGACCTGCCTGTCTGGCACCAACAACCAGGCCCCTGTGTCCTCATCCACACCCAAAAAAGCCTATGAAAAAGCCAATGAAAGGTACCAGGGGCATCTCATGGGGCCCCCTACTGACCCCGGGCCCTCGGGCAGTCCCGAGTGCTCGAATGGTCAGTCCGCCCCTGCTGACTACAGTAATACTAGCTATACTATGACCTAGATCAGTGGTCTCCAAACTGAAATGTGGGATGGACGTTGTCCTTTGCTTTAATTTCTCCAGCCCTCTCTACACGATTCCACCTATTGATACAATGATATGAGGCACTATTCCTCCTACCGACATCAACAACGAGGCACAATTCCTTCCACAGACACAACAATGGGTCATAATGCCTGCCATTGACACCCAATGATGGAACATTCTACTTTCCACTGATCTAAATGATGGAGCACTATGTCTCCCGCTGATACCATTGATATGGCACAATTCCCTCCACTGACCTCAATGACAGGGAACTATTCCTTCCACTGACACTAATGATAGGGCACAATTAATCATTTTTTACTTCCACTGACCACCAAGCCAAAGGCATTATTTACTTTTACTGACACTGGGGCATTTTCTAGTCCCACTGGCATCAGTCACTCGTGTTCTACTATAGTCTGATGGGCAGTAAACTGGCCCTTCGTTTACAAAGTTTGGAGACCCCTGACCTTGATAAATGAAAACCTTCAAAATCTCATTCCTACAGACTTGAATAAAGCAAATAAAAGCTTGTCGATGCAGTCCTGAACCTTTATTTTTGGAAATTGCTAATTTGCTGGGGATATATACTGGAGAGGTGGGCTTTATTCTTGGCAAACCAAATTGTAGGTGGATAAGGACCTTCTCATATCTTCTGCAGTATATCAGCAGAGAGGCAGAACTTAGTAGGATCTAATATAGCTTCACAGCATCTCGCAGAAAGGGTAAGTCGGCATGTTTAAGTGATGCCCTTTTATACATGTCTGCCTTTAATACCTGGAACTTTCATAGGAGGGCAAAGGGTCCAGATATGCGTTATTTTCCCATCAGTGTTTTTAAATGTATAGTTACCTCGCTCTTTGAACCTGTCATTGGGCTCAAGGTGAAGGTGAGGAGGCCACAGATGGACCTTGAATTACACAGAGTGATGTAGCAATCAGCTGCTAAAATACGAGATGGAGAGGAATTCTTCTTTCTCGGGTCACCTGTCCTCCTATTAGTCCTTTATTTGTCTCTGCTGGAACCCATAATTACATACATCAGTTAAATACAACATCTAATAACCAGTAAAAACTATTTTCTGATGGCGTTGGGGCTGATGTTATTGGCGTCTCCCTCATTCCCCACATTATAGAGGCTTCCCTTTCCAGATAAAGTCATAAATTAAAATCCCAACATATTAGGGTCGTGTAAGCAAAATATGAAAACAATTGAGGAGATTGCTAAGGGTTTAACCTTCTTGCCAGAATTGTGTGTCTTTGTTATTGGATTGTGGTTTTTCAATATTTACACGGCTTTCCACATCTGTCACTCAACAGGATCACATTCTCCTAGGCAATGATATAGGGCAGTCGATTCATAGGGCAGAGAGAGGTTAGCTACAGTCAAGGGAGAAAAGTCAAGGAGTTCCTTAAGATGTTGAATAATAATATGAGAGCTGGAGTAAGAGGTGGTTGCATGCAACCTGTTTGCTCTGAGTCTGCTTCCTTTGCAGGCTGCTTCAGAAGATTATAAAATACCAAACAGCGCCAAAAAATCATTAAATTATCCAGCAGCTGGAAATAAATAAATCATCCTGGGTAGACAAAATTATATACATAAAATCAGCGCTCACAACCCTATCAAACAGTACTTTAAGGTCTCATGTACACTGCAGCTGATAAAGTCACGTTTGAACGCTGGAAATTGACAGCAGGTGAATGCAGGTTAATAAACATCAGTTTTGACACGTTTGTATACCGTGTTTAGACGCGTTTATGCGCATTTGTCTTTAGAAGCGTTTTTTTAACCACTTCAAGTCCGGACACTTTCCCCCCCTTCCAGTCCGGACACTTTCCCCCCTTCCAGTCCGGACACTTTCCCCCCCTTCCAGTCCGGACACTTTCACCCCCTTCCAGTCCGGACACTTTTACCCCCTTCCAGTCCGGACACTTTCACCCCCTTCCAGTCCGGACACTTTCGCCCCCTTCCAGTCCGGACACTTTCACCCCCTTCCTGTCCAGGCACTCCCCCCCCTTCCAGTCCGGACACTTTCCCCCCCTTCCAGTCTGGACACTTTCCCCCCCTTCCTGTCCGGACACTTTCCCCCCTTCCAGTCCGGACACTTTCCCCCCCTTCCAGTCCGGACACTTTCACCCCCTTCCTGTCCGGACACTTTCCCCCCCTTCCAGTCCAGACACTTTCCCCCCCTTCCAGTCCGGACACTTTCCCCCCCTTCCAGTCCAGACACTTTTACCCCCTTCCAGTCCGGACACTTTCACCCCCTTCCTGTCCGGACACTTTTACCCCCTTCCAGTCTGGACACTTTCACCCCCTTCCAGTCCGGACACTTTCACCCCCTTCCAGTCCGGACACTTTCACCCCCCTTCCAGTCCGGACACTTTCACCCCCTTCCAGTCCGGACACTTTCCCCCCCTTCCAGTCCGGACACTTTCCCCCCCTTCCAGTCCGGACACTTTCCCCCCCTTCCAGTCCGGACACTTTCCCCCCCTTCCAGTCCAGACACTTTCCCCCCCTTCCTGTCCAGGCCAATTTTCAGCTTTCAGTGCTATCACACTTTGAATGACAATTGCGCGGTCATGCAACACTGTACCCATATGAATGTTTTAGCATTTTTTTGAGACAGATAAAGATTTATTTTGGTGGTATTTATTCACCACTGGGATTTTTTTTGCTATATAAATGAAAAAGTCCAAACATTTTGAAAAAAAGTGTTTTTCTTATAAAATTTTGCAAATAAATAATATATCATCATAAATCTTGGCCAAAATGTATTCCGTTATCTTTTTATTTTAAAAAAAGTAACCCAAATTAGTTTATAACCAAAAATTATAATTAAAAAAAAAAATTAAATTTTTATTTTCTTTTTTATATTATTATTTATGGGTTTTTTTTCACATACTGTCACCCTAGCAGTACAGTGTCACCATGGTGACACTGTACTACTTGTGGGGGGTGATGAAAATTTTTTTTTTTTTTTACACTGATTGCTTTTACACCCATAAAGGATGTAAAAGCAATCATTTCTGCATTCTTTCAGCCATTGAGAAATACTGTGTGAGCTGTGATTGGTCACAGCTTGTCACATAGCACAATGCGGTTGTGAATAGCCCTGTACCATGTGACCTCTGTGATCATTCACAGATTTCACAAGTAGTAAGCAATGATGTCAGACATCTTATTTACTACTCTGCATGTGATCACTGATTGGCCAATCAGTGATCACATGATCGGGACCTCGCACAGAGGTCCCATACGACGATCGGTTTTCCACTGTGTCCGGAGGACACAGCGGGCACCAGATCACGGTGCTGCGCGCTCCCAGGGAGCGTACACAGCTTGAAAATGCGGGTGCCATTTATGAACGGCAACCCGCCCCTGGACTGCCACCGTCCGGCCGTTTATAAACAGCGACCGGATGGGAAGTGGTTAAAGATAAGCACAGGAGAACCTTCCAAATGCCCAGAATGCACTGTAAGGTGGTAAATTACTAACTATTTCAGAATGTTTTAGAGAAATACAGAGAGTAGAAGCAGAGACAGCAGTACCTGTTGAGATTAGCTTAGGTGTGAGTTGCTCATTAACATTTCTTTTGTTTCCAAGGGTGGGAAAGGTATCTGGTGGAGGGAGTCATTAAGGCCACCTGGCAGGGGGTCTTCATGAGGAATTTGAGGTGTGAATGCTCATTAACATATCTTTTGTGTCCAAATGTGGGAGAGGTCTGAGGTGTGAATTGGTCATTACAATGTGTGACGAGCTTGGTAGGAACATCCTGTGTTCAGTGTTTTGTCCATTTGAGTACCTTGAAAATGATTTCCATGCATTTTTCATGATAATTCAAAAAAGGATCTGGACAGCATCTGGAAATGGAACAGTTAAAAACGCTTCTAAATGCAAAAGCTTATAAATGCGGTTAGCCACGTTTGCACGTGTTTGGCATTTGAAACACTGATAAAATCTACGCCTGAACGCAAGTTTATAGCTTCAAAAAAAGACTGCAAACTCAATTGCCTGTAGACGATGTGAACGACATGGTCTACATGGACACATAGGAGAGTTCAGGGGCTGCTGAAAAAAACGCAGAAAAGCTCCTAAACATGAATTTATCAGCTGCATTGTACATGAGCCCTAAAAGTTCAGGTGAAAAACCCAAATTCCATATATAGATGTCAGTATTCTCATTATGCTCTCACCAAATAAATGATGAAATCAAGCCTTGTATATCAACATATATTCTTTCTTCTTTATCTCCACTCTGTGCTCTGTGTGTATTCCAAAGGTACATAGAACCAAAAAAATATTTATAGAGTGTAGTATATTCCCAATCCTTCATAAAACTATAATAAATTATTCTATTTAAAGGTGAAAAATACCAAACAGGAAACACCTCTTCACCATGAGCAGGTTAATCACATCTAAATGGCCACCGCAACACTTCCAGTAAATGTCTGAAGTTACTTTCTGATGCGATCCGTCATAAACATTGACTTCCTCATAGCATGTGAACCCTGGGCCACATTCTATGAGGAAGTCGATTTTTATGACGAAACGCGTCTGATATTACTTCAGACACTTACCAGAAGTGCCCCGGCAGCCATTTTAGATGCGGTTAACCCGCTCATTTTATATGTAAGCATATTTTATAGTTGAAAAAACGGAGTAAGTGAGCGCTTGAATAAATATGCAAATAAACAGCAGCTGTACACCAAAAAAGGCACCGTATACAACCTTCAGAGTCGTAAATATATAAAAAGAGGGGGAGGTGCAGCTTCACCCCTATGAGTACGAGCTTTTGCTTGAAACGCGTCAGAGAAAGCTACAGTAGGTCGGACGCCACGCCGCCGGCGCCACGAGGGGCCCCGGCGGCCATCTTTTTTTGCATCTGGGTCAGTACATTTTTTTGTTTCATTGGATTTTCTCTGCTATCCTGTGCCTGTATATATAATAAAAATACTTTAAGGATATCACACTATGTGGCCCTCTCTGTTCATTTGAGTTCTGGTGAGAACCATCCAGATCTACAGAGCAGCCGCATCTATCCGAGTACCAGGCAGTGAAGGTCATGCTGACCAGATCTGACCAGACCAGTTTGATGACACCGGAGGTCCAGTGATATTATATACAAATGCGCATAAAGATTGCGTATCTGGTGAGTGCGCAATCTTTACATTTCTTATCACCTTGCGGTTCCAAATATTGGACGTCTGAGGATCATTTTGGACTCCATTGGACTCTTTTATTTATTTTGCACTTGCTTCACTTCATAGCCACCATCCAGTGGCTTTATTTTATTAGCACACAGTCACTGTTTATTATGTGTGTTTGATTTTGAATTTCATTATTGTTTGCTAGGTTATATAGCGCTGCACCTCCCCCTCTTTTTATATATTTTATAGTTGATAAAGTGCAAGTTTTAAGTATTACTGCACTATGGTCCCTATGTTTTACAATACATATCTGGAGCTTATGTGAGGAAGATGTGGAAATGGTTGAAGACATGAAGTTTCAAGAGGACCATGAAACTATTTGATGCGTGCTGATATTCTAAATTTGGTACGGTGCATGGTCTTAAAGGAGAGGTACAATGGTGGTGGAAGAAATACACATTTTGGTGATTTGTCACTTTTATTATTTAATGCTGAAGGAAGAGGTCACTTTGGAAGGGATCTTGGAGGATAGATCTACAGTGTGTACATTGATGCGAGAAGTCCCCTGATGGAGGGTAAAGGTAAATATTAAGTGAGGTGGAAGATCAACACTATCACGTGATTATTATTACTATTATTATACAGGATTTATATAGCGCCAACAGTTTGCTCAGCGCTGTACATTATAACGGGAGACAGTACACGAGACAGTACAGTAACAATACGATTCAATACATGAGGGGTTCGAGGGCCCTGCTCCTTGGAGCTTACAATCTAGGAGGGAGGGGGTGGTGGTACAGGAGGAAATAGCTGTGGGAGATGGAGTGGTAGGAGGAGTGGAGGAGTTCAGTGATTAGCTGAGGGCGGGGTAGGCTTCCCTGAAGAGATAGGTTTTCAGAGTGCGCCTAAAGGTGAGGAGAGTAGGTGATAGTCTGATGGATTGGGGTAGGGAGTTCCAGAGGATGGGGGAAGCCCTGGGAAAGTCCTGGAGATGGGCATGGGAGGAGGAGACCAGGGAACTAGAGAGTAGGAGGTCTTGTGAGGAGCGGAGAGTTCGTTTTGGGTGGTATTTGGATACCAGATCGGTGATGTAGTTTGGGGCAGTATTATGAACAGCTTTATACGTCAATGTTAGTATTTTGAATATTATCCGTTGGGCAATCGGAAGCCAGTTCAGGGATTGGCAGAGAGGGGTGGCGGATACGGAACGGTTAGTAAGGTGGATGAGTCTGGCCGCGGAATTCAAGATAGACTGAAGCGGGGATAGCCTGCGGTGAGGTAAGCCAGTGAGGAGGGAGTTACAGTAGTCAAGTCGTAATATAATGAGGGAGTGAATGAGTTGCTTAGTGGTTTCCGGGGTTAAGAACGGACGTATTTTGGAGATGTTGCGGAGGTGGAGTCTACATGAGTTTGTCAGCGAATGGACCTGGGGCTGGAAGGACAGATTGGAGTCTAGGATAACACCTAGTATTCTGGCTTGAGGGTAGGGACTGATGGTGGTATTGTTGGTCTTGATGGAGAAGTTAGGGGGGGGGGGGGCACGGGCTGGGAGGAGAAATAGGAGCTCAGTTTTGGAAAGATTTTGTTTGAGGAAGTGGAGTGACATCCAATCCGATATTTCGCTTAGTAGGCTTGTGATACGGGCGGAGACTGAAGGGGTGAGGTGAGGGGTAGAGAGATAGATTTGCGTGTCGTCGGCATAGAGATGGTAATTGAATCCGTGAGAGTGTATCAATTGGCTAAGGGAGGAGGTGTAGATGGAGAAGAGAAGGGGCCCGAGGACAGAACCTTGAGGGACCCCAACAGAGAGGGGGAGTGAAGAGGAGGAGGCAGCATTATAGGTAACACTGAAGTATTTTTCACTTTTAAAAAGGATAATTCATTATAGTATTCTGAAGGATGGGAAATATACTACACTATATATAGTTTTTTTCTTGTTTCTATGTACCTTTGGAGTATGCACAGAGCACGGAGTGGAGAAAAAGAAGAAAGAATATAAGCGGATATACAAGGCTTGATTTCATCATTTATTTGGAGAGCATAATGAGAATACTGCCATCTATATACTGTATGGCAATCAGGGTTTTCATATGAACTTTTAAAGGACTTTTTGATAGGGTTGTGAGCAGGGGCGGACTGACCTTTTTGAACCTCGGGCACTGCCCGAGGGCCCGGGGTCAGTAGGGGGCCCCATGAGATGCCCCTGGTACCTTTTTCATAGGCTTTTTTGAGTGTGGGCAAGGACACAGGGGCCCTATGATCCCCTATTGCCCGGGGGGCCCATGAGTTGTCAGTCCGCTCCTGTTTGTGAGTGCTGGTTTTATGTATATAATGCTTTAGCAGATTGTACAACTTATTCTCTTAAGATAAAGAAAAGAAAAAATTCAATGACACGGTCAGTCAGCCCAAAACTAAAATTTAAGTTTTTGTTAGCTGCTTATTTTCTTATTTCTAACAACATTCTGCTGCTGAGATTTGGAGCTTGGTGCAGCCATGATGAGATGTTTTTTTTCTTATTATTATTTGTATTATTCATTTTAAATCAAGGGAAATGGAAAGGTTGGATCTGGAACATGCAAAGTTGGTGGGAATTCCCAAATCTCTTAATTAGAAAAGAGTAATGAGCAGCATCATGACAGAGCAATCTTGCTGTTGGGGTATCCAAGACTTGTGCAAAGTCAGGTGCCTATCAGTCTCCAACTACAACTAAATAAAATCACTTTGAATTGATTCACTCTTTGATGTCAATGTGTCTGTATACTCCATATACATCCCAAACCTGCATTGCACCTCCATTTTCCAACAGGTATATAATAGCCATTTTTCCATCAGATACAGAGAGGCAGTAGACCATGAAGCAGATGCCAAACCTGCCTTGCATCTCTATTTTCCAACAGGTACAGAGAGCACTTGACCATGAAGCAGATGCCAGGAATTCAGTATAACAATCAAAGAGCATGCTTGTCCTATTCTATGATATCTACTCTTCGAAAACTTCATATAACTTTTGCCCACAACTTTACATACAAATTTGGTGGGAACACCCAGTTGGAAAAGAGTCATGAATCATGGTTTGGGGAACCCAGGATGTTTAAGAAGCCAGGGGCTTATTCAGCCCACCATACTCCAACTCTAACTGAGTAAAAACACTTTTGATAAAACTCACTCTTTGATGTCAATGTTTCTGCATACTATTGTCAAGGTCCTACCTTTTCCCAGAGGTTATGTTACTCCATGTGCTGGCATCCATCTTGGATTTCTGCTGAGCATGGTGGGAATCTTTTATGCCTTCAGGTCTCTGAGGTCCATCCCCCAGAGGGGTGTGGCTGAGTACATATAAGCCTGTGATCCGCACATGCTCTTTGCACTTGTGTCTTGTGTCTTGGTCTTGCTACAGCTCTGTGTATACGCTCGTGACTCTTCTGGTCTTTGACTCGGCTTGTGACTAAGACCATTCTCTGTGTTTTCCTTCGATCTGACCTTCCGTTGCTGAACCCGGCCCGTGACATGTTATTCTCTGTCTACTGTTCTGTACCGTTTTGTCCCGTTGTCGTCGACCCGGCTTGCCTGACTACGCTATTGTCATTCTCACCAGCTACACACCATTGGCGGCGGCCATTACCGCAGCCAGGGTGTCTCGGGGGCCGCGACCTGGTTCCTGGCTGCGTCAAGTCCATCCCCACCATCAGGGGCCCTGGTGAAGGGCAGCCTGGGACTTAGACTCCGCACCCTGAGGGACTTCGGTCTGTTGGTGGTGGTTGTCGTCAGCCAGTGCGTTACCCTGCCACTAGGCCTACCTGTCCATTCCACAGCCCTGCCCTGACATTACACAAGTGCCATGAACCCTGACGGTGCAGGTACGCCTTCACTTCCAATGTTGGTCGCCAGACTGGATCAACAGGATCTCCTGTTGGATCAGTTCGGTCAGGCGTTGCAAACTCTGCTTGCACACACCGCGCACCTTACTCCTGGTGTTATTAGGCCGGTTGTCACTCCGGTGGTCGCTCCCGCTGCTGTTCCGCTTGTTGCGCCCACTGCTGCGGCACCCGCGGTGCCCAGTGGTATGACTGGTTCAGCCCCTCTTCCACAGCGCTTTGGGGGTGAGCCGAGTCAGTGTCATGGGTTTCTCAACCAGGTGGGGATTTACTTCGAATTAATACCCCACGCTTTTCTGACTGAGAGGTCAAAGGTGGGGTTCCTAATATCGCTACTCTCAGACAAGGCCTTGGCCTGGGCGAATCCCTTATGGGAGAGGAATGACCCAGTGATTCACGAGTTTTCCGGTTTTGTCGATGCCTTCCGTAGGGTATTCGACGTACCGGCTCGCTCCGCCTCGGCTGCCAAGCTGCTCATGACCATGCATCAGGGTTCACGGACCGTTGCCGAGTACGCCATAGAGTTTCGTACCCTGGCAGCAGAGGTGGGTTGGAACAATGAGGCTCTGGTGGCTGCGTTTTCTCAGGGTCTTTCTGATGCATTGAAGGACGAGATTGCAGCCAAGGAATTGCCTGTGGAGCTGGAAGCACTAATTTCCTTCCTGATCCTGATTGATACCAGGCTCAGGGAGAGGCCTTCACTCAAGGAACGCCTGCGGAGGCCTTCCAATCGACTGGCACCTGCGTTTTCTGTCCCACCCGTTCCTCCCTCTCCTCCCACGCCTCCTGGGGATAGATTGTCTGGTGGTGAGCCCATGCAGCTGGGGTTTGCTCGCCTTTCCGAGGGAGAGCGGGCCGCTCGGCGTCGGGAGGGTCGCTGCCTGTACTGTGGCCTTGGTGGGCACTTTCGGCAGTCCTGTGCGGTCCGTCCGGGAAACGCTCGCACCTGAGATCCTGTCGGGGACAGATCTTGGGTGGAGTCTCCTCGTCCCCGGCGTTCCGCAGAGATAAGCCACTGATCACCGTTGTCCTCTCTTGGGCGGAGGGCTCGGTGACGGCCCAGGCGTTGGTAGATTCTGGGGCCGGCGGGTTGTTTATGGACAGCTCGTTTGCTGCCCAGCACTCCATTCCCCTGCAGGCTCGAGTTACCCCATTGGTTCTTGAGGCGATAGATGGCAGGCCCCTGCAACCACCGCAGGTTACCCACGAGACTATGCCAGTTGAAGTAGCTATTGGGGCTGTTCACAGGGAGTTGGCCTGTTTCCAGGTGATTTCTTCTCCGCACTATTCGGTGGTATTGGGGTATCCCTGGCTCCAGATGCACAATCCAACCTTCAATTGGCAAACAGCCGAGATTCTCTCGTGGTCTCCACATTGTGGGGCCGGGTGCATCCGTGGGCCGGTTAAGGTGTTGTGTGCATCCTCGGACTCTGCGTTGCCCACTGATTATGGGGAGTACCAGGACGTGTTTGATAAGGTACGCACTGGTGCCTTACCTGCTCATTGTCCTTACGACTGTGCCATATCCTTGCAACCCGGTGCCACTCCTCCGCGTGGCAGGGTGTATCCTCTCTCAGTTGCGGAGAATAAGGCCATGGAGGAGTACGTTGTGGATGCGCTTTCCCGGGGGCACATTCGGAAGTCTACTTCCCCAGCAGGAGCGGGCTTTTTCTTTGTAAAGAAGAAGGGTGGTGAATTGAGGCCTTGCATTGATTATAGGGGTCTCAATCGGATCACCACTAAGAATGCCTACCCGATTCCCTTGATTACTGAGTTGTTCGACCGCCTTAAGGTGGCAACAGTCTTTACCAAACTTGACCTTAGGGCGGTGTACAACCTCATACGGATCAAACAGGGGGATGAGTGGAAGACCACGTTTAACACCAGAACCGGTCACTACGAATACCTGGTGATGCCCTTCGGGTTGTGTAACGCGCCCGCAGTTTTTCAGGAATTCATAAATGATGTCCTTTGTGACTTGTTGCAACAGTGCGTGGTAGTTTACTTGGATGACATCCTGGTTTACTCTGCCTCCATGGAGTCCCATATCCAGGATGTCAAGCAGGTGCTGCAACGATTACGTGAGAACAAACTTTTTTGTAAACTTGAGAAGTGCGAATTCCATCGATCCCAAGTTGCCTTTTTAGGCTACATCATTTCTGCGGAGGGATTCTCCATGGACCCTCAGAAGGTTTCGGCGGTTCTGCAGTGGTCTCGTTCCAATGGTCTTCGGCCCATTCAGCGCTTTTTGGGTTTTGCCAACTACTATCGGAAGTTCATCAGGAACTTCTCCACGCTGGCAAAGCCTCTCTCAGACCTAACCAAGAAGGGCAGTAATCCTCACGAGTGGCAATCCGAGGCCATCGCAGCTTTCGAGGCTCTGAAATCCGCCTTCGCTTCGGCTCCGATACTGTCTCATCCCAATCCTGGATTGCCCTTCGTCCTTGAGGTTGATGCATCCGAGACTGGAGTAGGCGCTCTCCTGTCTCAACGTCGGTCGCCCGATGGACCCCTACTTCCCTGTGGGTTCTACTCCAGGAAGCTTTCCTCTGCAGAGTGCAACTACCAGATTGGAGATAGGGAGTTGTTGGCAATCATTCTGGCTCTCAAGGAATGGAGGCACCTGCTCGAGGGCTCCGCGGTTCCGGTCCTCATTCTTACCGATCATAAGAACCTGACTTATCTTTCGGAGGGCAAAAGATTGACACCCCGTCAGGCCAGATGGGCCTTGTTCTTGTCGCGGGTTAACTATGTCGTCTCCTATTTGCCTGGTTCCAAGAATGTCAGGGCTGATGCATTATCGCGGCAATACTCTAAGTTGTCCAGGGAGGACTCTGAGCCAACCTCGGTCATACCTCCGGATCAGATCCTGGCTGCCATTCGCACCAGTCTGACTTCTCCCCTTGGGGAACAGATTTTGGCGGCTCAAACTGACGCTCCTCCCGAGAGACCGGAGGGTAGATGTTTTGTACCCGAGGGGTTGCGCAGCCGTCTGCTGCGTACCTACCATAACTCCAAAACTGCTGGGCATCCGGGGAGGAACCAGTTGTCTTGGGTCGTCTCTCGGTTGTTCTGGTGGCCAACTCTCCGTGCCGACATCGCCTCTTATGTAGCGGCATGTTCGATCTGTGCCCAGAATAAATCTCCACTGCATCTTCCAATGGGTCTTCTGCAACCCATTCCCAATGAGGAGCGTCCTTGGTCACACCTGGGCATAGACTTTATTGTAGACCTCCCTGTGTCTCGGGGTCATACGGTCATTCTCATGGTCGTCGATCATTTTTCCAAAATGTGCCATTGTATTCCACTCAGGAAATTACCAACAGCGCAAGAACTGGCCATGGTCTTTTCCAGGGAGATTTTTCGCCTGCATGGGTTGCCCAAGGTGATTGTCTCGGACCGCGGGAGTCAGTTCGTGTCCAGATTCTGGCGCGCCTTCTGCTCCCAGTTGGGTATTAGTCTCTCCTTTTCTTCAGCCTACCACCCGCAGTCCAATGGGGCTGCGGAGCGTTCCAATCAGGCCTTAGAACAATTCCTTCGGTGTTATATCTCGGACCATCAGGACGATTGGGCCAATCTCCTGCCTTGGGCAGAGTTTGCCAGGAACTCAGCGGTCAACTCCTCCTCCGGGATGTCTCCCTTCATGGCCAACTATGGGTACCAACCCGCGGTATTGAGAGGTTCTCACCACAGGACATTTCGGCTGTGGAGAACCATCTTGCTGCCCTGCGTTCTTCATGGGGGCAGATCCAGAGGGCTTTGAGGGACTTGGCTCAGCATCAGAAGTTCCAGGCTGATCGCAGACGGTTGCCCGCTCCTTCATACCAGGTCGGCGATCGGGTGTGGTTGTCTACTCGTCACCTCAATCTTCGGGTGCCCACACCCAAACTGGCTCCCCGTTTTGTGGGTCCTTTTCGCATTCTCCGCAAGGTGAATCCGGTGGCCTATGCCCTTGCCCTTCCACCTGGGATGCGGATCTCCAATATCTTTCATGTATCACTGTTGAAACCTCTGATCTGCAATCGCTTCACTACCTCTCTGCCTCGGCCCCGTCCCATTCGGGTTGACGGTCATGAGGAGTATGAGGTGAGCCGGATCCTGGACTCTCGATTGGTGCACGGTCGATTACAGTTCCTGGTTCATTGGCGCGGTTATGGTCCCGAGGAGCGTTCCTGGGTTCCTTCTGCGGATGTCCATGCTCCTGCCCTCCTCCATGCTTTTCATACCCGCTTTCCTTAGAAACCTTTTGTTGAGCCGTGGAGGGGGAGGGGCCCTTGAGGGGGAGGTACTGTCAGAGTCCTACCTTTTCCCAGAGGTTATGTTACTCCATGTGCTGGCATCCATCTTGGATTTCTGCTGAGCATGGTGGGAATCTTTTATGCCTTCAGGTCTCTGAGGTCCATCCACCAGAGGGGTGTGGCTGAGTACATATAAGCCTGTGATCCGCACATGCTCTTTGCACTTGTGTCTTCTGTCTTGGTCTTGCTACAGCTCTGTGTATACGCTCGTGACTCTTCTGGTATTTGACTCGGCTTGTGACTAAGACCATTCTCTGTGTTTTCCTTCGATCTGACCTTCCGTTGCTGAACCCGGCCCATGACCTGTTATTCTCTGTCTACTGTTCTGTACCGTTTTGTCCCGTTGTTGTTGACCCGGCTTGCCTGACTACGCTATTGTCATTCTCACCAGCTACACGCCATTGGCGGTGGCCATTACCGCAGCCAGGGTGTCTCGGGGGCCGCGACCTGGTTCCTGGCTGCGTCAAGTCCATCCCCACCATCAGGGGCCCTGGTGAAGGGCAGCCTGGGACTTATACTCCGCGCCCTGAGGGACTTCGGTCTGTTGGTGGTGGTTGTCGTCAGCCAGTGCGTTACCCTGCCACTAGGCCTACCTGTCCGTTCCACAGCCCTGCCCTGACAACTATACACTCCAATCCTGCCTGGCATCTCCATTTTCCAACAGGTATAGAGAGCATTTGTCCATGAAGCATATGCCAGGAATTTAGTATGACAATCTTAGAGAATGCTTGTCCTATTATATGATACCAACCTGTCAGGGACAATCGCGCTGCATGGGTCTGCACATGCGTAGGTGTCTTTCAAGACATGCAGGCAGCAGGGCACTAGGACCCAAGCGCACCCGTCGCCTATGACGGTGCTGGCCAGGCACTAGGACCTTGGCTGCGCCTGTCAGGTGCAGGGCGGGCTACTTAATCCAGCCCTGCACAGACACAAGTTGCCGTATGGTCTGATGTTGTTCCTGTGTTCCTGTATTGCCGTTTGAGATTCGTTGCTGACCTGCCTGGACCTGACCCCTGCTGACTTCTCCTGCTCTGACCCTTGGCTAAGTTCGACCTCTCTTTTGGATATCCCTACCTGATCTGAACTACTGGTACCGACCCCGGCGAGTGACCTGACTATTCTTCTGCCTGCTGCCTTGAACTACGCTGACCCCTCTGTTACCTACCTGGCCCGTTTGACCACGCTATTGCTCAGCCATCCATCCGACCCGCACGGATTAGCTGCTACTCTCCAGACCTGTCTGCCTCTTCACGTGAGACTCTCTACCTGTCATTACCTCTGGTGATTCCTCTACCTCAGGTGGGTGTACTCAGGGGCCGCGACCTGGTCACTGTCCGCTCCAAGCCCTTCCCCACCATCAGGGGCTCTGGTGAACAAGCGGACTGGGGCTTAGACTCCGCGCCCTGGGGAATCCTGTCCTGTGGACTGCCAGAGTACACCAGGTGGTCCATAACACAACCCCATTATACTTCAACGTTAACTGAGAAAAAACATTTTGAGTAGTCTCAGTCATTGATGTTAAGCTTCCTGCACACTCCAAACCTACCTTGCATCTCCATTTTCCAACGGGTATAGAGAGAAGTTGACCATGGAGAAGATGCCAAGAATCCAGTATGACAATCATAGAGTATGCTTGTCCTATTCTATACCCACCCCCAAAAAATTAGTTTAAAGCCCAACTTTAGCCAAAACATGGTATAACTTTTGCCAGTATGTTTACAATTATAAAATATGATTCCACAGAAGACTGAACGTTCCATCTTTGAAGAAGAAGATATTACACTGAAAAAAATAGCACTTAAACATTAAGGTAATTCATAAATTGAAGTTTGCAAGTGAGAGAAAATATTGCCTGTGTATGTCCTGCAAGCCCAGTTTTTTCTTTAGAGAATTAATTCATTTCATATTCAGTAGTTGTAAATGGAACAGGAGATGCTGGAATATGCAAAATTGTCAGGGAACACCAAACACAGATGGAAAGGAGTCATGAATCATGGAAGGGAGATCTTGCTTTTGGGGAATCCAAGACTTTTAAGAAGCCTGGTGCTTTTTCAGCTCACCATACTCCAACTCTAACTGAGAAAAACCTTTTGATGGACTCACTCTTTGATGTCAAGGTTCCTGTTTACGCTCTACACAGTCCAAACCTGCCTTGCATCTACAGTACATTTTTGGGTACAGAAAAGCAGTTGACCTTGAAACAGATGATTGAGATTCAGTATGACAATCATAAAACGTGTTTGTCCTATTCAATACCTACCTTCTAATTACTGGTTTTTTATTATTATTATACAATATTTATAAAGTGCCAATAATTTGCTCAGCGCTGTACATTACAAAGGGGGACAGAACATGTGACAGAACAATACCAATACAATGCAAAACATGAGGGGATTGAGGGCCCTGCTCTTTCAAGCTTACAATCTAGGAGGGAGGGGATGGTGGCACAGGAGGAGATAGCTGTGGGGGATGGAGCGGTAGGAAGAGTGGAGGAGGTCGGCAAGTTAGCAGGGGGTGGGGTAGGCTTCCCTGAAGAGATGGGTTTTCAGGGTGCGCCTAAAGGAGAGGAGAGTAGGTGATAATCTGATGGGTTGGGGCAGGGAGTTCCAGAGGATGGGTGACACCCTGGAGAAGTCCTGGAGGCGGGCATGGGAGGAGGAGACCAGGGAACTAGAGAGAAGGGGGTCTTGTGAAGAGCGGAGTGTGCGTGTTGGGTGGTACTTGGATATTAGGTCAGTGATGTAGTTCGGGGCAGTATGGTGGACAGCTTTGTACGTCAGTGTTAGGTTTAAAGCTCTATACCCTAAAAAGTGGTTTGACAATCATAGAAAATGCTTGTCCTATTCTTTACCTACACCCAAAACATTGGTTTAAAGCCCTACCCCCCAAAATTTGTTTGATTAATTAAAGAACATATTTGTCTTAATCTATACCTGCACCCCAAAAAATTGGTTTAAAGCACTACACCCTAGAAATTAGTTCGACAATCATTGAATGTGCCTGTCCTATTCTATACCTACATCCCACAATTGGTTTCAAGCCCTACCCCTAAAAATTGGTTTGACAATCATCGAATGTGCCTCTACTATTCTACACTTACACCCCAAAATTTGGTTTCAAGCCCTACCCCAAAAAATGGTTTGATAATCATAGAACATGTTTGTCCTATTCTATACCTACACCCCTAAAATTATTTTCCAGCCCTACCCCAAAAAAATAGGTTTAATAATCATAGGACATGATTGTCCTATCACATACCTGCACCCCTTTAAAAGATTGGTTTAAAGCCCTATCCCAAAAAATTGGTTTGATTAATTATAGAACATGCTTGCCTTATTCTATACCTGCACCCCAAAACATTGGTTTAAAGCTCTCACAAACCTGTATTAGAGAGCCCTTGTAGACCACACTCTCAGCGTTCCCCAGGGTGCAGAGTCTAAGCCCCAGCCTGCTTCTTCAACAGAGCTTCTGATGGTGGGGATGGACTTGCAGTAAGCTGGGACCAGGTCACGGCCCCCGGGTACGCCCAGCTGAGGATGAGGAGACCGCTCGTGGGAGCAGTGTACAATGGGAGGAGAAAAACGGAAATCCGATAGACTAGCCGAGGTCAGGACAGGCAGAAAACAAGCACAGTCAGAGAATGAAGCCGGGGTTGGTACACAAGTAGTCAATGCAGGATACAGGCAATAGTAACACACAGGAGCTCAGACAACTAGGAAGTTGCTCAGGCAAAGTGGCCTAGACTGAGCATGTCTTATATAGGCAGGCAAAGAAGGAGGCGGGCCAGGAAGTGATGGAAGGGAAGGAAATAAAACCCAGAGAACAGCAGACGCCGCCGATAGGTGAGCACAGACAAACACACATGTGAAAGAGATCAGGAACAGCACTGCAGCAAGGAGGTAAGAATACACAAGCAAGAAACTGCAGGCTAACTTGTGACAAAAGCCCTACCCCCAAAAATTGGTTTGATTAATTATAGAACATTCTTGCCTTATTCTATACCTGCACCCCAAGACATTGGTTTAAAGCCCTACCCACAATAATTGGTTTGATTAATTAAAGAGCATATTTGTCTTATTTTATACCTGCACCAAAATAAATTGGTTTAAAGCACTACACCCTAGAAATTGGTTTGACAATCATCGAATGTGCCTGTCCTATTCTATACCTACCTCCCACAATTTGGTTTCAAGCCCTACCCCCAAAAAATAGGTTTGACAATCATAGAACATGTTTGTCCTATTCTATACCTACACCCCTAAAATTGGTTTTAAGCCCTACCCCCCAAAAATAGGTTTAATAATCATAGAACATGATTGTCCTATCACATACTTAAACCCCTTTAAAAAATTGGTTTAAAACCCTACCCCCAAAACATAGATTTAAATTAAATAGAACATGATTGTCATATCACGTACCTACACCTCTTTAAAAAAAATTGGTTTAAAGCCCTACCCCCAAAAATTGATTTGATTAATTATAGAACATGCTTGCCGTATTCTATACCTGCACCCCAAAACATTGGTTTAGAGCCCTACCCACAAAAATTGGTTTGATTAATTAAATCATGTTTGTCTTATTCTACACCTGCACCCCAAAAATTTGGTTTAAAGCACTACACCCTAGAAATTGGTTTGGCAATCATCGAATGTGCCTGTCCTATTCTATACCTACACCCCTAAAATAGAACATGATTGTCCTATCACATACTTACACCCCTTTAAAATATTGGTTTAAAGCCCTACCCCCAAAATTGGTTTGATTAATTATAGAACATTCTTGCCTTATTCTATACCTGCACCCCAAGACATTGGTTTAAAGCCCTACCCACAAAAATTGGTTTGATTAATTATTCTATACCTGCAACCAAAATATTGGTTTAAAGCACTAAATCCTAGAAATTGGTTTGACAATCATCGAATGTGCCTGTCCTATTCTATACCTACACCCCACAATTTGGTTTCAAACCCTATCACCCAAAAATAGGTTTTATAATCATAGAATATATTTGTCCTATTCTATATCTACACCCCTAAAATTGGTTTCAAGTCCTACCCCAAAAAAATAGGTTTAATAAAAATAGAACATGATTGTCCTATCACATACTTGCACCCCTTTAAAAGATTGGTTTAAAGCCCTACATGCTTGCCTTATTCTATACCTGCACCCCAAGACATTGGTTTAAAGCCCTACCCACAAAAATTGGTTTGATTCATTAAAGAGCAAATTTGTCTTATTCTATATCTGCACCCAAAATATTGGTTTAACGCACTACACCCTAGAAATTGGTTTGACAATCATTGAATGTGCCTGTCCTATTCTATACCTACATCCCACAATTTGGTTTCAAACCCTACCACCCAAAAATAGGTTTTATAATCATAGAATATATTTGTCCTATTCTATATCTACACCCCTAAAATTGGTTTCAAGTCCTACCCCAAAAAAATAGGTTTAATAACCATAGAACATGATTGTCCTATCACATACTTGCACCCCTTTAAAATATTGGTTTAAAGTCCTAACCCCCAAAAACTGGTTTGATTAATTATAGAACACGCTTGCCTTATTCTATACCTGCACCCCAAAACATTGGTTTAAAGCTGTCACAAACCTGTATTAGAGAGCCCTTGTAGACCACACTCTCGGGGGTTCCCCAGGGTGCGGAGTCTAAGCTCCAGCCTGCTTCTTCACCAGAGCTCCTGATGGTGGGGATGGACTTGCAGTAAGCTGGGACCAGGTCACGGCCCCCGGGTACGCCCAGCTGAGGATGAGGAGACCGCTCGTGGGAGCAGTGTACAATGGGAGGAGACAAACAGAAATCCTGATTGTCCTATCACATACCTACACCCCTTTAAATGATTGGTTTAAAGCCCTACCCCAAAAAATTGGTTTTATTAATTATAGAACACGCTTGCCTTATTCTATACCTGCACCCCAAGACTTTGGTTTAAAGCCCTACCCACAAAAATTGGTTTGATTAATTATTCTATACCTGCAACCAAAATATTGGTTCAAAGCACTAAACCCTAGAAATTGGTTTGACAATCATCGAATGTGCCTTTCCTATTCTATACCTACACCCCACAATTTGCTTTCAAGCCGTACCACCCAAAAATAAGTGTGATAATCATAGAACACGTTTGTCCTATTCTATACCTATACCCCTAAAATTGGTTTCATGCCCTACCCCATAAAATAGGTTTCATAACTAGAGATGAGCGAATCGAAGTATCCGAAGTGGAATTCGAGTCGAATATCGGAAAAATTTCGATTCGTGCCGAATCCGAAAAACAGCCTAATTCGGACGCGCGAATCGAAATTTTTCCGAAAATGGCGGCTGACATGTGCGGCGACGGAGCGGGGATGTCGGGGAAGGCGCGCAGACAAGGCGCGCTGCCCCATAATGCATTCCTCAACGACATGTGATCGCATCAGCCAATCAGCAGCCAGCCAGCCAGCACTGTGTAATGGTCGAGGTATATATAGCGGCCATTTTGGAAATCTTCATTTGCCTGCAGTCATTGAACAGAGGCAGACCGCTCTGTACTAGGGACAGGGACAGAGTTAGGGCCACAGAAACGAGAATTGGGGACAGAGAGAAGTTACTTAGGGACAGAGAACCATTACTCAGGGACACAGACTTGTTAATGAGGGCCACAGAATCGTTATTTAGGGACAAAGAAACGCTAGTTAGGGCCACAGAATTCATACTCAGGGACAGACAGAATTTTCACTCAGTGCCAGAGAATTGTTACTTAGGGCCACAGAAACGTTATTAGGGCCACAGAATTTTTACTCAGGGACAGACAGAATTGTTACTGAGTGCCAGAGAATTGTTACTCAGGGACAGACAGAATTGTTACTGAGTGCCAGAGAATTCTTACTCAGGGCCACAGAATTCATTCTCAGGGACAGACAGAATTGTTACTCAGGGACAGACAGAATTGTTACTGAGTGCCAGAGAATTGTTACTCAGGGACAGACAGAATTGTTACTGAGTGCCAGAGAATTGTTACTCAGGGACAGACAGAATTGTTACTGAGTGCCAGAGAATTGTTACTCAGGGACAGACAGAATTGTTACTGAGTGCCAGAGAATTGTTACTCAGGGACAGACAGAATTGTTACTGAGTGCCAGAGAATTGTTACTCACACAGACACAAAATTGTTACTTGCACAGACACAGAATTGTTACTTGCACAGACACAGAATTGTTACTCAGGGCCACAGAATTCATACTCAGGGACAGACAGAATTGTTACTGAGTGCCAGAGAATTGTTACTCAGGGACAGACAGAATTGTTACTGAGTGCCAGAGAATTGTTACTCAGGGACAGACAGAATTGTTACTGAGTGCCAGAGAATTGTTACTCGCACAGACACAAAATTGTTACTTGCACAGACACAGAATTGTTACTCGCACAGACACAGAATTGTTACTCAGGGCCACAGAATTCATACTCAGGGACAGACAGAATTGTTACTGAGTGCCAGAGAATTGTTACTCAGGGACAGACAGAATTGTTACTGAGTGCCAGAGAATTGTTACTCAGGGACAGACAGAATTGTTACTGAGTGCCAGAGAATTGTTACTCAGGGACAGACAGAATTGTTACTGAGTGCCAGAGAATTGTTACTCAGGGACAGACAGAATTGTTACTGAGTGCCAGAGAATTGTTACTCGCACAGACACAAAATTGTTACTTGCACAGACACAGAATTGTTACTCGCACAGACACAGAATTGTTACTCAGGGCCACAGAATTCATACTCAGGGACAGACAGAATTGTTACTGAGTGCCAGAGAATTGTTACTCAGGGACAGACAGAATTGTTACTGAGTGCCAGAGAATTGTTACTCAGGGACAGACAGAATTGTTACTGAGTGCCAGAGAATTGTTACTCAGGGACAGACAGAATTGTTACTGAGTGCCAGAGAATTGTTACTCAGGGACAGACAGAATTGTTACTGAGTGCCAGAGAATTGTTACTCGCACAGACACAAAATTGTTACTTGCACAGACACAGAATTGTTACTCGCACAGACACAGAATTGTTACTCAGGGCCACAGAATTCATACTCAGGGACAGACAGAATTGTTACTGAGTGCCAGAGAATTGTTACTCAGGGACAGACAGAATTGTTACTGAGTGCCAGAGAATTGTTACTCAGGGACAGACAGAATTGTTACTGAGTGCCAGAGAATTGTTACTCAGGGACAGACAGAATTGTTACTGAGTGCCAGAGAATTGTTACTCAGGGACAGACAGAATTGTTACTGAGTGCCAGAGAATTGTTACTCGCACAGACACAAAATTGTTACTTGCACAGACACAGAATTGTTACTCGCACAGACACAGAATTGTTACTCAGGGCCACAGAATTCATACTCAGGGACAGACAGAATTGTTACTGAGTGCCAGAGAATTGTTACTCAGGGACAGACAGAATTGTTACTGAGTGCCAGAGAATTGTTACTCAGGGACAGACAGAATTGTTACTGAGTGCCAGAGAATTGTTACTCGCACAGACACAAAATTGTTACTTGCACAGACACAGAATTGTTACTCGCACAGACACAGAATTGTTACTGAGTGCCAGAGAATTGTTACTCAGGGACAGACAGAATTGTTACTGAGTGCCAGAGAATTGTTACTCAGGGACAGACAGAATTGTTACTGAGTGCCAGAGAATTGTTACTCAGGGACAGACAGAATTGTTACTGAGTGCCAGAGAATTGTTACTCGCACAGACACAAAATTGTTACTTGCACAGACACAGAATTGTTACTCGCACAGACACAGAATTGTTACTCAGGGCCACAGAATTCATACTCAGGGACAGACAGAATTGTTACTGAGTGCCAGAGAATTGTTACTCAGGGACAGACAGAATTGTTACTGAGTGCCAGAGAATTGTTACTCGCACAGACACAAAATTGTTACTTGCACAGACACAGAATTGTTACTCGCACAGACACAGAATTGTTACTCAGGGCCACAGAATTCATACTCAGGGATAGACAGAATTGTTACTGAGTGCCAGAGAATTGTTACTCAGGGACAGACAGAATTGTTACTGAGTGCCAGAGAATTGTTACTCAGGGACAGACAGAATTGTTACTGAGTGCCAGAGAATTGTTACTCGCACAGACACAAAATTGTTACTTGCACAGACACAGAATTGTTACTCGCACAGACACAGAATTGTTACTCAGGGCCACAGAATTCATACTCAGGGACAGACAGAATTGTTACTGAGTGCCAGAGAATTGTTACTTAGGGACAGACAGAATTGTTACTGAGTGCCAGAGAATTGTTACTCAGGGACAGACAGAATTGTTACTGAGTGCCAGAGAATTGTTACTCGCACAGACACAAAATTGTTACTTGCACAGACACAGAATTGTTACTCGCACAGACACAGAATTGTTACTCAGGGCCACAGAATTCATACTCAGGGACAGACAGAATTGTTACTGAGTGCCAGAGAATTGTTACTCAGGGACAGACAGAATTGTTACTGAGTGCCAGAGAATTGTTACTCAGGGACAGACAGAATTGTTACTGAGTGCCAGAGAATTGTTACTCGCACAGACACAAAATTGTTACTTGCACAGACACAGAATTGTTACTCGCACAGACACAGAATTGTTACTCAGGGCCACAGAATTCATACTCAGGGACAGACAGAATTGTTACTGAGTGCCAGAGAATTGTTACTCAGGGACAGACAGAATTGTTACTGAGTGCCAGAGAATTGTTACTCAGGGACAGACAGAATTGTTACTGAGTGCCAGAGAATTGTTACTCGCACAGACACAAAATTGTTACTTGCACAGACACAGAATTGTTACTCGCACAGACACAGAATTGTTACTGAGTGCCAGAGAATTGTTACTCAGGGACAGACAGAATTGTTACTGAGTGCCAGAGAATTGTTACTCAGGGACAGACAGAATTGTTACTGAGTGCCAGAGAATTGTTACTCAGGGACAGACAGAATTGTTACTGAGTGCCAGAGAATTGTTACTCGCACAGACACAAAATTGTTACTTGCACAGACACAGAATTGTTACTCGCACAGACACAGAATTGTTACTCAGGGCCACAGAATTCATACTCAGGGACAGACAGAATTGTTACTGAGTGCCAGAGAATTGTTACTCAGGGACAGACAGAATTGTTACTGAGTGCCAGAGAATTGTTACTCGCACAGACACAAAATTGTTACTTGCACAGACACAGAATTGTTACTCGCACAGACACAGAATTGTTACTCAGGGCCACAGAATTCATACTCAGGGACAGACAGAATTGTTACTGAGTGCCAGAGAATTGTTACTCAGGGACAGACAGAATTGTTACTGAGTGCCAGAGAATTGTTACTCGCACAGACACAAAATTGTTACTTGCACAGACACAGAATTGTTACTCGCACAGACACAGAATTGTTACTCAGGGCCACAGAATTCATACTCAGGGACAGACAGAATTGTTACTGAGTGCCAGAGAATTGTTACTCAGGGACAGACAGAATTGTTACTGAGTGCCAGAGAATTGTTACTCAGGGACAGACAGAATTGTTACTGAGTGCCAGAGAATTGTTACTCGCACAGACACAAAATTGTTACTTGCACAGACACAGAATTGTTACTCGCACAGACACAGAATTGTTACTCGCACAGACACAGAATTGTTACTCAGGGCCACAGAATTCATACTCAGGGACAGACAGAATTGTTACTGAGTGCCAGAGAATTGTTACTCAGGGACACCTAATCGTTGAATTAAATAGTATGTCAGACAACATGCAGAGGAGTGGCAGAGGAGGCAATGTTTTAGGAGCGAGCAGACGTGGCAGCAGAGGAAGGGGTCGAGGCAGCAGTATTCGCAGCCAGAGGCCAGTGCTCCCGGTGTCATCCAGCGGTCGTGTCTCCACCGACAACCCTGCCGTCATTGATTGGTTGGCTCGGTCGTCTTCCTCTTCCCAGGTCACCTCTGACACCTACAGCCAACGGTCGGTGGGTACGTCAGACACAACCGTTAGTTGGCATGGCCCGGGACCAAGCCCACTGAAATCACGTGTCCTCTACCTGCCCCTGTCCTTTGCTGTTCCCTCACCAAGCGAAGTATCGCATGCTGTGGGCTCAGCCCCACTGTACAGTGAGGAAGAGCTAACAGAGGGCGGTCAGGAACGGGGGGAGACATCGGCCTTTTCAGCAGCCAAGCGAACAAGTACTGGCGAGGAGAGTGGCTCGGTAGCCGGTCTAGAGACAGGTCTGTCTCCTGACCCAGACGCAGCCGAGGGGGCTAGTAGTGAGGCGGAGACCCTACTTGATGATGAGGAGGTTGATCGCACTTGGCAGCCTCGTCGTCATCAGGCAATTTCTTCCGCATCATCAGGAGAAGAGGGTGGCAGCTTGGCAGCGAGCAAAACAGTCGGTGGGTTGCCCAGGAGACAGCAGCAGGGTCGCATCAGTGTCAGTGGAGCCAAACGTCCACGGAGTAGAGCACCAGCTCCACTGCAGCCTACCACCACGGCCAGTAGTGGTGCCGGTGCGCACGGAGGAAGTAGCAGTCAGCCAGTGAAGAGTAGCGGGGGCAAAGTTTCCTACTCGGTGGTGTGGCAATTTTTCCTCAAGCCGCCCGAGGAAGTAAACGTAGCCGTATGTCGACTATGTGGCCAGAAATGCAAGCGTGGCCAGGGGGCCCATGTTGGGACTACAGCGTTGCGTCAGCATATGCAGCGTCACCATTCGGTGGCCTGGGAAAACCGTGATAAACATACGGCGGTTCTGCCTGCCCCAGCCCCCGCTCCATCACCCGCTCCGTTACTTGCTCCGTCACCCGACGTCGTCAATCGCCCTCTATCAGCCAGTCAAGGCTCCAACACCTCTGCTGAGGGGAGTTGTCGCTCATTGGCATCTTCCGCTCGTTCAGATGCTCCTTCTCCTGCTACTCCTCTTCTCGGATTCCGTCAACAGTCTTTCTTGGAATCCGTATCCAAGAGACAACAGTTTGCGAGCACGCACCCGACGGTGCAAAAGCTGAACGTCCTCCTGTCCAAGTTGCTGGTGCTGCAGTCCCTCCCTTTCCAACTGGTGGACTCAGCACCTTTCCGAGAAATGATGGCTTGTGCCGCGCCGCGGTGGAGAGTGCCAAGCCGTCATTTCTTTGCCCAAAAGGCAGTGCCAGCCCTGCATTCACATGTAGAAGAGATGGTGGGCCAGTCTTTGAGCATGTCGGTCTCTGCCAAAGTGCACGGCAGCGCCGACGTGTGGAGCTGTAACTACGGTCAGGGACAGTACATGTCATTTACGGCCCACTGGGTGAACGTGGTGCCGGCACAGCCGCACCAGCAACTTGGACAGGTCACGACGCTTTTGCCTCCACGTTTGCACGTCCTTGGTCCAGCAAGCATGTCCGCCTCTACCACCTCTTTTTCCGCCGTGTCCTCAGCCGCCACCCCCGTGCCAAGTCCCATTACCCGACCGGCATATCACATGTGCAGGGCGCAACGGTGTCACGCTGTGCTGCACCTGGTATGCCTTGGCGAACGTAGTCACACAGGGGAGGAACTGCTGAGTGTAATGAACAGAGAAATCGACAGATGGCTGTCTCCGCGCAAACTAAAAATCGGAACCATGTTGACTGACAACGGAAAGAACATGGTGTCTGCTCTGCGTCAAGGAAGGTTGTGCCATGCGCCATGCATGGCTCACGTGTTCAATCTGGTTGTCAAGCGGTTCCTAAAATCCACCATCCCACTGCAAGACATCCTTAAAATGTCACGTAAACTGTGCATGCATTTCAGCCATTCCTACACCGCAAAGAACACCCTCATTGAGCTGCAGCGGCAGAACGGAATTCCACAGCATCGCCTGATCTGCGACGTTGCAACAAGGTGGAATTCAACCCTACACATGTTAGACCGCCTTTACGAGCAGCGAAAGGCCATCACCGATTTCCTGATGTTACAAGCGGATAAAGGTACTCCCCTGTGTAACTTAGATGTCAGCCATTGGCAGCTCATGCGTGACACCTGCCGCTTGCTCAGGCCCTTTGAGGAGGCCACGCTATTCGTGAGTCGGCAGGACTATGGGATGAACGACGTCATTCCTCTGTTGCACGTCCTGGAACAAATGCTGTTAACAATGGCTGGTCAGGGTGCGGTAGACGTGGCGCACAGATCTCAACGCCACATGACCCCTGTGGGGGCAGGACAGGAAGAAGAGGAGGAGGTAGAGGAGGACATTTGTGCTCAGGAATTATTGAGTGAAATGGGTGGTTTTTCCACTCAGCGGACAGGAGTGGAGGAGCAGGAGCATCTGGTAGAGGAGGAGGAGGAGGAGACAGAGGACCCAGACGCACCGTGGCAGTATGCTGTGGAGATGGAGGCAGGGAGTCCCTCGCATTCCTTGGCACAAATGGCCCATAGCATGCTCGGTTGCTTGCGTAGCGACAGCCGAATAATAACCATCAGACAGAGGGATGACTTTTGGCTGTCCACCTTGTTGGACCCTCGCTACCGGTCCAAAATGGTGGCCTTTTTCACACCTGCTGAGAGGGAGGCCAAAATTACGTACTATAAAAACCACCTATGTAGTCAGTTGGTCTCTGCCTTTGTGCGCCAACGTCCATCCTCAGACACTGTGGGCCCTGTGCGCTCGCGTTCCGCTGGCATGGCAGCAGGGGAGGGGTGGGGTGGTAGGAGCAGTGGCAGCTCCACCAGCAGTGGCTGCCTCAGTCTGCAGTCGATGATGAGTAGCTTTCTTCACCAGCGCAGTGAGGAAACTACTAACCAGCCGCAGCAGCAGCAGCAGCATCAGGTGGACCTGGAGCAGGAGCTCAAACAACAGGCTTGGGCCTACTTGGACAGCACCCTGCCAACCGAGGTAGACAATCCCCTTGACTACTGGGCAACGAAACTTGACCTTTGGCCCCAACTAGCTGAATTTGCCCTTGAAAGGCTGTCATGCCCGGCCAGTAGCGTGGCATCGGAGCGCGTGTTTAGTGCGGCAGGAGGTATTGTAACTCCGCGGAGGACACGACTGTCCACCCAAAGTGTGGAGAGACTCACGTTTGTGAAAATGAATCAGGCGTGGATTAGTCTGGATTTCAAACCACCAGTTCCTGACACAACTGACTAAATCCGCCATGAATCATGCCTCAAACATGTGCCACTTTCAGGTCTCCTCACACTGCTGGTGTGTTAAATTTTTTGACATAGGGTGCAGGCAGATTACGGGCCTCACATAGCTGCTGCCAGGCCCCTAATCTGCCATGGGCCCCTATATACCGCCTCCTCATGCTGCTGCCAAGTCCAGAGTCTCTCATGGGTCCCTGTACGGCCACCCATTGCTGCTGTCTCCATCGCCACACTCTGCTGCCATGTGCCACTTTCAGGTCTCTTCACACTGCTGGTGTGTTAAATTTTTTGACATAGGGTGCAGGCAGATTACGGGCCTCACATAGCTGCTGCCAGGCCCCTAATCTGCCATGGGCCCCTATATACCGCCTCCTCATGCTGCTGCCAAGTCCAGAGTCTCTCATGGGTCCCTGTACGGCCTCCCATTGCTGCTGTCTCCATCGCCACACTCTGCTGCCATGTGCCACTTTCAGGTCTCTTCACACTGCTGGTGTGTTAAATTTTTTGACATAGGGTGCAGGCAGATTACGGGCCTCACATAGCTGCTGCCAGGCCCCTAATCTGCCATGGGCCCCTATATACCGCCTCCTCATGCTGCTGCCAAGTCTAGAGTCTCTCATGGGTCCCTGTACGGCCTCCCATTGCTGCTGTCTCCATCGCCACACTCTGCTGCCATGTGCCACTTTCAGGTCTCTTCACACTGCTGGTGTGTTAAATTTTTTGACATAGGGTGCAGGCAGATTACGGGCCTCACATAGCTGCTGCCAGGCCCCTAATCTGCCATGGGCCCCTATATACCGCCTCCTCATGCTGCTGCCAAGTCTAGAGTCTGTCATGGGTCCCTGTACGGCCTCCCATTGCTGCTGTCTCCATCGCCACACTCTGCCATGTGCCACTTTCAGGTCTCTTCACACTGCTGGTGTGTTTAATTTTTTGACATAGGGTGCAGGCAGATTACGGGCCTCACATAGCTGCTGCCAGGCCCCTAATCTGCCATGGGCCCCTATATACCGCCTCCTCATGCTGCTGCCAAGTCTAGAGTCTCTCATGGGTCCCTGTACGGCCTCCCATTGCTGCTGTCTCCATCGCCACACTCTGCTGCCATGTGCCACTTTCAGGTCTCTTCACACTGCTGGTGTGTTAAATTTTTTGACATAGGGTGCAGGCAGATTACGGGCCTCACATAGCTGCTGCCAGGCCCCTAATCTGCCATGGGCCCCTATATACCGCCTCCTCATGCTGCTGCCAAGTCTAGAGTCTCTCATGGGTCCCTGTACGGCCTCCCATTGCTGCTGTCTCCATCGCCACACTCTGCTGCCATGTGCCACTTTCAGGTCTCTTCACACTGCTGGTGTGTTAAATTTTTTGACATAGGGTGCAGGCAGATTACGGGCCTCACATAGCTGCTGCCAGGCCCCTAATCTGCCATGGGCCCCTATATACCGCCTCCTCATGCTGCTGCCAAGTCTAGAGTCTGTCATGGGTCCCTGTACGGCCTCCCATTGCTGCTGTCTCCATCGCCACACTCTGCCATGTGCCACTTTCAGGTCTCTTCACACTGCTGGTGTGTTTAATTTTTTGACATAGGGTGCAGGCAGATTACGGGCCTCACATAGCTGCTGCCAGGCCCCTAATCTGCCATGGGCCCCTATATACCGCCTCCTCATGCTGCTGCCAAGTCTAGAGTCTGTCATGGGTCCCTGTACGGCCTCCCATTGCTGCTGTCTCCATCGCCACACTCTGCTGCCATGTGCCACTTTCAGGTCTCTTCACACTGCTGGTGTGTTAAATTTTTTGACATAGGGTGCAGGCAGATTACGGGCCTCACATAGCTGCTGCCAGGCCCCTAATCTGCCATGGGCCCCTATATACCGCCTCCTCATGCTGCTGCCAAGTCTAGAGTCTCTCATGGGTCCCTGTACGGCCTCCCATTGCTGCTGTCTCCATCGCCACACTCTGCTGCCATGTGCCACTTTCAGGTCTCTTCACACTGCTGGTGTGTTAAATTTTTTGACATAGGGTGCAGGCAGATTACGGGCCTCACATAGCTGCTGCCAGGCCCCTAATCTGCCATGGGCCCCTATATACCGCCTCCTCATGCTGCTGCCAAGTCTAGAGTCTCTCATGGGTCCCTGTACGGCCTCCCATTGCTGCTGTCTCCATCGCCACACTCTGCTGCCATGTGCCACTTTCAGGTCTCTTCACACTGCTGGTGTGTTAAATTTTTTGACATAGGGTGCAGGCAGATTACGGGCCTCACATAGCTGCTGCCAGGCCCCTAATCTGCCATGGGCCCCTATATACCGCCTCCTCATGCTGCTGCCAAGTCCAGAGTCTCTCATGGGTCCCTGTACGGCCTCCCATTGCTGCTGTCTCCATCGCCACACTCTGCTGCCATGTGCCACTTTCAGGTCTCTTCACACTGCTGGTGTGTTAAATTTTTTGACATAGGGTGCAGGCAGATTACAGGCCTCACATAGCTGCTGCCAGGCCCCTAATCTGCCATGGGCCCCTATATACCGCCTCCTCATGCTGCTGCCAAGTCTAGAGTCTCTCATGGGTCCCTGTACGGCCTCCCATTGCTGCTGTCTCCATCGCCACACTCTGCTGCCATGTGCCACTTTCAGGTCTCTTCACACTGCTGGTGTGTTAAATTTTTTGACATAGGGTGCAGGCAGATTACGGGCCTCACATAGCTGCTGCCAGGCCCCTAATCTGCCATGGGCCCCTATATACCGCCTCCTCATGCTGCTGCCAAGTCTAGAGTCTGTCATGGGTCCCTGTACGGCCTCCCATTGCTGCTGTCTCCATCGCCACACTCTGCCATGTGCCACTTTCAGGTCTCTTCACACTGCTGGTGTGTTTAATTTTTTGACATAGGGTGCAGGCAGATTACGGGCCTCACATAGCTGCTGCCAGGCCCCTAATCTGCCATGGGCCCCTATATACCGCCTCCTCATGCTGCTGCCAAGTCTAGAGTCTGTCATGGGTCCCTGTACGGCCTCCCATTGCTGCTGTCTCCATCGCCACACTCTGCCATGTGCCACTTTCAGGTCTCTTCACACTGCTGGTGTGTTTAATTTTTTGACATAGGGTGCAGGCAGATTACGGGCCTCACATAGCTGCTGCCAGGCCCCTAATCTGCCATGGGCCCCTATATACCGCCTCCTCATGCTGCTGCCAAGTCTAGAGTCTCTCATGGGTCCCTGTACGGCCTCCCATTGCTGCTGTCTCCATCGCCACACTCTGCTGCCATGTGCCACTTTCAGGTCTCTTCACACTGCTGGTGTGTTAAATTTTTTGACATAGGGTGCAGGCAGATTACGGGCCTCACATAGCTGCTGCCAGGCCCCTAATCTGCCATGGGCCCCTATATACCGCCTCCTCATGCTGCTGCCAAGTCTAGAGTCTCTCATGGGTCCCTGTACGGCCTCCCATTGCTGCTGTCTCCATCGCCACACTCTGCTGCCATGTGCCACTTTCAGGTCTCTTCACACTGCTGGTGTGTTAAATTTTTTGACATAGGGTGCAGGCAGATTACGGGCCTCACATAGCTGCTGCCAGGCCCCTAATCTGCCATGGGCCCCTATATACCGCCTCCTCATGCTGCTGCCAAGTCTAGAGTCTCTCATGGGTCCCTGTACGGCCTCCCATTGCTGCTGTCTCCATCGCCACACTCTGCTGCCATGTGCCACTTTCAGGTCTCTTCACACTGCTGGTGTGTTAAATTTTTTGACATAGGGTGCAGGCAGATTACGGGCCTCACATAGCTGCTGCCAGGCCCCTAATCTGCCATGGGCCCCTATATACCGCCTCCTCATGCTGCTGCCAAGTCTAGAGTCTCTCATGGGTCCCTGTACGGCCTCCCATTGCTGCTGTCTCCATCGCCACACTCTGCTGCCATGTGCCACTTTCAGGTCTCTTCACACTGCTGGTGTGTTAAATTTTTTGACATAGGGTGCAGGCAGATTACGGGCCTCACATAGCTGCTGCCAGGCCCCTAATCTGCCATGGGCCCCTATATACCGCCTCCTCATGCTGCTGCCAAGTCCAGAGTCTCTCATGGGTCCCTGTACGGCCTCCCATTGCTGCTGTCTCCATCGCCACACTCTGCCATGTGCCACTTTCAGGTCTCTTCACACTGCTGGTGTGTTTAATTTTTTGACATAGGGTGCAGGCAGATTACGGGCCTCACATAGCTGCTGCCAGGCCCCTAATCTGCCATGGGCCCCTATATACCGCCTCCTCATGCTGCTGCCAAGTCTAGAGTCTGTCATGGGTCCCTGTACGGCCTCCCATTGCTGCTGTCTCCATCGCCACACTCTGCCATGTGCCACTTTCAGGTCTCTTCACACTGCTGGTGTGTTTAATTTTTTGACATAGGGTGCAGGCAGATTACGGGCCTCACATAGCTGCTGCCAGGCCCCTAATCTGCCATGGGCCCCTATATACCGCCTCCTCATGCTGCTGCCAAGTCTAGAGTCTGTCATGGGTCCCTGTACGGCCTCCCATTGCTGCTGTCTCCATCGCCACACTCTGCCATGTGCCACTTTCAGGTCTCTTCACACTGCTGGTGTGTTTAATTTTTTGACATAGGGTGCAGGCAGATTACGGGCCTCACATAGCTGCTGCCAGGCCCCTAATCTGCCATGGGCCCCTATATACCGCCTCCTCATGCTGCTGCCAAGTCTAGAGTCTGTCATGGGTCCCTGTACGGCCTCCCATTGCTGCTGTCTCCATCGCCACACTCTGCCATGTGCCACTTTCAGGTCTCTTCACACTGCTGGTGTGTTTAATTTTTTGACATAGGGTGCAGGCAGATTACGGGCCTCACATAGCTGCTGCCAGGCCCCTAATCTGCCATGGGCCCCTATATACCGCCTCCTCATGCTGCTGCCAAGTCTAGAGTCTCTCATGGGTCCCTGTACGGCCTCCCATTGCTGCTGTCTCCATCGCCACACTCTGCTGCCATGTGCCACTTTCAGGTCTCTTCACACTGCTGGTGTGTTAAATTTTTTGACATAGGGTGCAGGCAGATTACGGGCCTCACATAGCTGCTGCCAGGCCCCTAATCTGCCATGGGCCCCTATATACCGCCTCCTCATGCTGCTGCCAAGTCTAGAGTCTCTCATGGGTCCCTGTACGGCCTCCCATTGCTGCTGTCTCCATCGCCACACTCTGCTGCCATGTGCCACTTTCAGGTCTCTTCACACTGCTGGTGTGTTAAATTTTTTGACATAGGGTGCAGGCAGATTACGGGCCTCACATAGCTGCTGCCAGGCCCCTAATCTGCCATGGGCCCCTATATACCGCCTCCTCATGCTGCTGCCAAGTCTAGAGTCTGTCATGGGTCCCTGTACGGCCTCCCATTGCTGCTGTCTCCATCGCCACACTCTGCTGCCATGTGCCACTTTCAGGTCTCTTCACACTGCTGGTGTGTTAAATTTTTTGACATAGGGTGCAGGCAGATTACGGGCCTCACATAGCTGCTGCCAGGCCCCTAATCTGCCATGGGCCCCTATATACCGCCTCCTCATGCTGCTGCCAAGTCTAGAGTCTCTCATGGGTCCCTGTACGGCCTCCCATTGCTGCTGTCTCCATCGCCACACTCTGCTGCCATGTGCCACTTTCAGGTCTCTTCACACTGCTGGTGTGTTAAATTTTTTGACATAGGGTGCAGGCAGATTACGGGCCTCACATAGCTGCTGCCAGGCCCCTAATCTGCCATGGGCCCCTATATACCGCCTCCTCATGCTGCTGCCAAGTCCAGAGTCTCTCATGGGTCCCTGTACGGCCTCCCATTGCTGCTGTCTCCATCGCCACACTCTGCTGCCATGTGCCACTTTCAGGTCTCTTCACACTGCTGGTGTGTTAAATTTTTTGACATAGGGTGCAGGCAGATTACAGGCCTCACATAGCTGCTGCCAGGCCCCTAATCTGCCATGGGCCCCTATATACCGCCTCCTCATGCTGCTGCCAAGTCTAGAGTCTCTCATGGGTCCCTGTACGGCCTCCCATTGCTGCTGTCTCCATCGCCACACTCTGCTGCCATGTGCCACTTTCAGGTCTCTTCACACTGCTGGTGTGTTAAATTTTTTGACATAGGGTGCAGGCAGATTACGGGCCTCACATAGCTGCTGCCAGGCCCCTAATCTGCCATGGGCCCCTATATACCGCCTCCTCATGCTGCTGCCAAGTCTAGAGTCTGTCATGGGTCCCTGTACGGCCTCCCATTGCTGCTGTCTCCATCGCCACACTCTGCCATGTGCCACTTTCAGGTCTCTTCACACTGCTGGTGTGTTTAATTTTTTGACATAGGGTGCAGGCAGATTACGGGCCTCACATAGCTGCTGCCAGGCCCCTAATCTGCCATGGGCCCCTATATACCGCCTCCTCATGCTGCTGCCAAGTCTAGAGTCTGTCATGGGTCCCTGTACGGCCTCCCATTGCTGCTGTCTCCATCGCCACACTCTGCCATGTGCCACTTTCAGGTCTCTTCACACTGCTGGTGTGTTTAATTTTTTGACATAGGGTGCAGGCAGATTACGGGCCTCACATAGCTGCTGCCAGGCCCCTAATCTGCCATGGGCCCCTATATACCGCCTCCTCATGCTGCTGCCAAGTCTAGAGTCTCTCATGGGTCCCTGTACGGCCTCCCATTGCTGCTGTCTCCATCGCCACACTCTGCTGCCATGTGCCACTTTCAGGTCTCTTCACACTGCTGGTGTGTTAAATTTTTTGACATAGGGTGCAGGCAGATTACGGGCCTCACATAGCTGCTGCCAGGCCCCTAATCTGCCATGGGCCCCTATATACCGCCTCCTCATGCTGCTGCCAAGTCTAGAGTCTCTCATGGGTCCCTGTACGGCCTCCCATTGCTGCTGTCTCCATCGCCACACTCTGCTGCCATGTGCCACTTTCAGGTCTCTTCACACTGCTGGTGTGTTAAATTTTTTGACATAGGGTGCAGGCAGATTACGGGCCTCACATAGCTGCTGCCAGGCCCCTAATCTGCCATGGGCCCCTATATACCGCCTCCTCATGCTGCTGCCAAGTCCAGAGTCTCTCATGGGTCCCTGTACGGCCTCCCATTGCTGCTGTCTCCATCGCCACACTCTGCTGCCATGTGCCACTTTCAGGTCTCTTCACACTGCTGGTGTGTTAAATTTTTTGACATAGGGTGCAGGCAGATTACAGGCCTCACATAGCTGCTGCCAGGCCCCTAATCTGCCATGGGCCCCTATATACCGCCTCCTCATGCTGCTGCCAAGTCTAGAGTCTCTCATGGGTCCCTGTACGGCCTCCCATTGCTGCTGTCTCCATCGCCACACTCTGCTGCCATGTGCCACTTTCAGGTCTCTTCACACTGCTGGTGTGTTAAATTTTTTGACATAGGGTGCAGGCAGATTACGGGCCTCACATAGCTGCTGCCAGGCCCCTAATCTGCCATGGGCCCCTATATACCGCCTCCTCATGCTGCTGCCAAGTCTAGAGTCTCTCATGGGTCCCTGTACGGCCTCCCATTGCTGCTGTCTCCATCGCCACACTCTGCCATGTGCCACTTTCAGGTCTCTTCACACTGCTGGTGTGTTTAATTTTTTGACATAGGGTGCAGGCAGATTACGGGCCTCACATAGCTGCTGCCAGGCCCCTAATCTGCCATGGGCCCCTATATACCGCCTCCTCATGCTGCTGCCAAGTCTAGAGTCTGTCATGGGTCCCTGTACGGCCTCCCATTGCTGCTGTCTCCATCGCCACACTCTGCCATGTGCCACTTTCAGGTCTCTTCACACTGCTGGTGTGTTTAATTTTTTGACATAGGGTGCAGGCAGATTACGGGCCTCACATAGCTGCTGCCAGGCCCCTAATCTGCCATGGGCCCCTATATACCGCCTCCTCATGCTGCTGCCAAGTCTAGAGTCTGTCATGGGTCCCTGTACGGCCTCCCATTGCTGCTGTCTCCATCGCCACACTCTGCCATGTGCCACTTTCAGGTCTCTTCACACTGCTGGTGTGTTTAATTTTTTGACATAGGGTGCAGGCAGATTACGGGCCTCACATAGCTGCTGCCAGGCCCCTAATCTGCCATGGGCCCCTATATACCGCCTCCTCATGCTGCTGCCAAGTCCAGAGTCTCTCATGGGTCCCTGTACGGC
This sequence comes from Staurois parvus, assembly GCF_062004578.1. Lineage (NCBI taxonomy): Eukaryota > Metazoa > Chordata > Amphibia > Anura > Ranidae > Staurois > Staurois parvus. The sequence goes on from NW_028318840.1 coordinate 3,196,281, forward strand.
CTCCCATTGCTGCTGTCTCCATCGCCACACTCTGCTGCCATGTGCCACTTTCAGGTCTCTTCACACTGCTGGTGTGTTAAATTTTTTGACATAGGGTGCAGGCAGATTACGGGCCTCACATAGCTGCTGCCAGGCCCCTAATCTGCCATGGGCCCCTATATACCGCCTCCTCATGCTGCTGCCAAGTCCAGAGTCTCTCATGGGTCCCTGTACGGCCTCCCATTGCTGCTGTCTCCATCGCCACACTCTGCTGCCATGTGCCACTTTCAGGTCTCTTCACACTGCTGGTGTGTTAAATTTTTTGACATAGGGTGCTGGCAGATTACGGGCCTCCCATTGCTGCTGCCAGACATGTAATCTGCCATGGGCCCCCGTACCGACTCCTCATGCTGTGACGTTGCAACAAGGTGTAATTCAACCCTACATATGTTAGACCGCCTTTACGAACAGCTAAAGTCCATCACAGATTTCCTGATGTTAAAAGCGGATAAAGGTACTCCCTGTGTAACTTAGATGTCAGCCATTGTCAGCTCATGTGTGACACCTGCGCTTGCTCAGGCCCTTTGAGGAGGCCACGCTATTCGTGAGTCGGCAGGACTATGGGATAAATGAGGTCAAATCGGCCATGGGCCCCCGTACCGCCTGTTCACGCTGATGCTGGTCCCACAGTGTGACCTGGGTCCCTGTACGGCCTCCCATTGCTTCCACTCTGCCATGTGCCACTTTGAAATCTCCTCACACTCCTGCGGTTGTCCATTTTGTCATAGGTTGCTGGCAGATTACAGGCCTTCCATAGGTGCCACCAAGCCCCATATCGGCCATGGGCCCCCGTACCGCCTGGTCACGCTGCTGCTGGGCCCACAGTGTGACCTGGGTCCCTGTACCGCCTCCCATTGCTCCCACTCTGCCATGTGCCACTTTCAGGTCTCCTCACGCTCCTGCTGGTTTCCATTTTGTCATAGGTTGCTGTATGGCCTCCCATTGCTGCTGCCTCCACCGCCACACTGTGGCTCCAAACACTGGTTTTGGCCCCGTGACTGGCCAAAGGAGTGAAGTGTGCAGTGATTCTAAGATCGACGGCACTCATCTGCATGTCATACTGACAGACAGTATTATTTCTCTTCCCCAGCAGACTCCAAGGGCATTTAAATTAAAGGTACAGTGTTCTGCACTAATATTAAGTCTCTCTGAAGCCTAGAAACACCCTTTTTTAAGTTAAATTCACAGCGAATTTATTCGACTCGAATCGAATATTGTCCACGAATTCGCCGAATCAGTCGAATCGAATTTTTCATTTCTTCGCTCATCTCTATTCATAACCATGGAACATGATTGTCCTATCACATACCTACACCCCTTTAAAAGATTGGTTTAAAGCCCTACCCCCAAAAACTGGTTTGATTAGTTATAGAACACGCTTGCCTTATTCTATACCTGCACCCCAAGACATTGGTTTAAAGCCCTACCCCCAAAAATTGGTTTGATTAATTATAGAACATTCTTGCCCAGGGGCGGACTGACCATTTGGAAACTCAGGCACTGCCCAAGGGCCCAGGGTCAGTAGGGGGCCCCATGAGATGCCCCTGGTACTTTTTCATAGGCTTTTTTGAGTTTGGGCAAGGACACAGGGGCCCCATGATCCCCTATTGCCTGGGGGCCCCATGAGTTGTCAGTCCGCCCCCGTTCTTGCCTTATTCTATACCTGCACCCCAAAAAATTGGTTTAAAGCGCTACACCCTAGAAATTGGTTTGACAATCATCGAATGTGCCTGTCCTATTCTATACCTACATCCCACAATTTGGTTTCAAGCCGTACCCCAAAAATAGGTTTGATAATCATAGAACATGATTGTCCTATCACATACTTACACCCCTTTAAAATATTGGTTTAAAGCCCTACCCACAAAAATTGGTTTGATTAATTAAAGAGCATATTTGTCTATACCTACACCCCACAATTTGGTTTCAAGCCTTACCCCCAAAAAATGAAATGCTTTGATAATCATAGAACATGTTTGTCCTATTTTATAACTACACCCCTAAAATTGATGTAAATCCCTACCCCCAAAAATTGGTTTGATTAATTAAAGAGCATATTTATCTTATTCTTTACCTGCACCCAAAATATTGGTTTAAGGCACTAAACCCTAGAAATTGGTTCGACAATCATCGAATGTGCCTGTCCTATTCTATACCTACACCCCACAATTTGGTTTCAAACCCTACCACCCAAAAATAGGTTTTATAATCATAGAATATATTTGTCCTATTCTATATCTACACCCCTAAAATTGGTTTCAAGTGCTACCCAAAAAAAATAGGTTTAATAACCATAGAACATGATTGTCCTATCACATACTTGCACCCTTTTAAAATATTGGTTTAAAGTCCTAACCCCCAAAAATGTGTTTGTCTATACCAAAATTTTGGAATAATGTTTGCAAACAATTCTACAAAAAAATATACCAAATAGGACTGAATTTTGAATAGGAAAATATTGCACTGATAAATATACTAGCTAAATTAGCGAATAAACCTTCATGTATCGATTAAAGTGAGGTTTTGCGAGAAGGAAGCGACGTTGCCTGTGTGTAGCCTGCGAGCCCTGCTGTTCCTCCATAGATAGAGCTCATCTATAAGAGGTTATATAATCAATGTGTTAGCCTATGATGACAACTCCCAATAAATACTCCATACGATAATCAATTTACAGGTAAACATTGATTCAGGATTATACTGAATAAACCTACAGCAATTTAAGAAAAAAAGAATTTACGTGATTTATTAAGTAATGCGCAGTCCTCGCATTTCTCTATTTTTTTTTTTTTCAGCGAAATTGGATTTCTAAATGCAGGCACACTAAATGGAATAATTAGACTTTATGATGAGATTACTGCAAGAAGCAAAGAAAACAGTTAGAAAAGAATCATGGAAATGAGTATTATTAGACCATAAATGTAATGTTATTTATTGTTACTCACATATAAAGGTAATGAAATATATTAATCAAATTACAGTAACGGCAGGGTATTATTCCACACGGAATGGTAAAATGCTGTTAACTATATCTTTTTCATTTTCCATTGCTATTTTTTGATGATATACTTAATTAAAAGATTTATAGATTAAACATTGAATACATTCAGGGTTTGTGGTGTATTGAAACATGTGTTGGTTAGACTGTGGAAAGCAAGATATTCATTTAGTTAACCAAATAATACTTTTGGGCTTAAAAAAAAATTCAGGAATTATTAATATTTTTTTAATATTCCCCCCAGCAGTAGTTTATGGCAAATAGGCAGCTCTGGCTGTAATACTCACCTACTCTCTGGTGCTTTTTCATGCAGTACCTCTTCTCCACCACAAGATGCCCTCAGTTTTCCAGGCAGCAAAATGCTCAGTATCATTCAGTCTGGAAGACTGAGGACATACTGTGTGTGCAGAGCATCACGGGACCACCCCTTGAAGGGGTGTCACCACCCTGCACTCACAGTGTATTAATGCAGAAATGGGAGGGCCTTGTGCGCAATGTGACCATTCTGAAGATATACAAAAAGGTAAGTATAAAAAAGCAAAATTGTAGCAGTAGGCCTCCTTCAGGTGGGGAGGGGGAGTACTGGAAAGTGGGAAGGGGAGCACTGGGGATGGGATGGGGAAACCCATGTTAAGATGTAAAGCAGTTGCAAACTCTTACATATATCCAGTGAAGTGAATGTTGATACACAAAGATGAAACAAATCCTCCTACGTTGTACCTGGTTATCTACATAATCTTTCCCGTACATCCACTCAAAGTGCAGCACTTACACAGGATCTCTCAGATATGAAAAGCAGGGGATGGAGAGCTGAAGTTGCATCAGTGAAGAGAGCTCTGAGAGCTGATTGGAGGGAAAGGACACCCCCCCCCCTTCAGCACACAGGAATAGAGCTGAGGCTGTGAATCATAGGCTATGTGCTGGAGCTTCCTCTCCTGCAGGGGCGGACTGACAACTCATGGGGCCCCCGGGCAATAGAGGATCATGGGGCCCATGTGTCCTTGCCCAAACTCAAAAAAGCTTATGAAAAAGTACCAGGGGCATCTTATGGGGCCCCCTACTGACCCCAGGCCCTGGGGCAGTGCCCGAGTTTCCAAATGGTATAGAGATGTTGTCAGCCCGCCCCCGTTCTTGCCTTATTCTATACCTGCACCCCAAGACATTGGTTTAAAGCCCTACCCATAAAAAATGGGTTTGATTAATTAAAGAGCATATTTGTCTTATTTTATACCTGCACCCAAAAAAATTGGTTTAAAGCACTACACCCTAGAAATTGGTTTGACAATCATCGAATGTGCCTGTCCTATTCTATACCTACATCCCACAATTTGGTTTCAAACCCTACCACCCAAAAATAGGTTTTATAATCATAGAATATATTTGTCCTATTCTATATCTACACCCCTAAAATTGGTTTCAAGTCCTACCCCAAAAAAATAGGTTTAATAACCATAGAACATGATTGTCCTATCACATACCTACACCCCTTTAAAATATTGGTTTAAAGCCCTACCCCCAAAAACTGGTTTGATTAATTATAGAACATGCTTGCCTTATTCTATACCTGCACCCCAAGACATTGGTTTAAAGCCCTACCCACAAAAATTGGTTTGATTAATTAAAGAGCATATTTGTCTATACCGGGTGTCTGCAACCCGCGGCTCCAGAGCCGCATGCGGCTCTTTTTCACCTTGGCTGCGGCTCCGGAGCACACTGCCCACCAGGTGACAGGCAATAGGGCAGCAATGGGCAAACTACGGCCCGGCGGACCTTTTAATCCGGCCCACGGAGCTAGGCTCCCGCTAGGCTCCTCTCACAGTCCGCCCTGAAGACCGGTGTAGCATGAAAATCTGTCTCCTATGAGGATCTGTCCCCCTCAACGTATTTGCGCATGTGCCGGAGATCGCCGATCGGCTGCTAATGCCTGAAACTGGCACATGCGCAGATACGTCGAGGGGGACAGATCCTCATAGGAGACAGATTTTCATGCTACACCGGAACGGCGCGGGAACACGGCGAGAGGAACGCGCGGAGCAAAGGTAAGTGAATTGACACAGGGGGGACTTAATATGGGGGATGAATTACTATAGGGGGGATGAATTACTATAGGGGGGATGAATTACTATGGGGGATGAATTACTATAGGGGGGATGAATTACTATAGGGGGGATGAATTACTATATGGGGGATGAATTACTATAGGGGGGATGAATTACTATAGGGGGGATGAATTACTATATGGGGGATGAATTACTATATGGGGGATGAATTACTATGGGAGATGAATTACTATATGGGGGATGAATTACTATATGGGGGATGTATTTTCAGTTTTAAAAATGTGGCTCTCAAAATAAATTTCAATCGTGGTTTTGGCGAGATTTGGCTCAGTTGAAAAAAAAGGTTGCCCACCACTGACCTAAGGCTATGATTGTGATTATGACGATACACTGTGGCCCTGATTAACCCTTTGCTTACTGGGCCCTTAAACCCCCTTCATGACCAGAGCGCTTTTTGCAATATATGCAGTTTCGGATTTGTTTTAAATGTTGCAATGGTTTTGCGGCTCCCAGTCTTTTTTCCCTCTCGGAAACGGGTCCATGTGGCTCTTTATGTCTTAAAGGTTGCAGACCCCTGGTCTATACCTACACCCCACAATTTGGTTTCAAACCAACCTTACCCCCAAAAAATGAAATGCTTTGATAATCATAGAACATGTTTGTCCTATTCTATACCTACACCCCTAAAATTGGTTTCAAGCCCTACCCCCCAAAAAATAGGTTTAATAATCATAGAACATGATTGTCCTATCACATACCTACACCCCTTTAACCACTTCCCGAAATGACCTCCCTGCACCCTGCTTGTGCGTGCTCCCTGGGAGCGCGCAGCACCGCGATCCGGTGCCCGCTGTGTCCTCCGGACACAGTGAAACACCGAACGTCTGTACGAGGTCCCGATCATGTGATCACTGATTGGCCAATCAGTGATCACATGCAAAGTAGTAAGCAAGATGTCACTTGTGACATCATTGCTTACTACTTGTGAAATCTGTGAATGATCACAGAGGTCACATGGTACAAGCCTATTCACAACAGGCTTGTACCATGTGACAAGCTGTGACCAATCACAGCTCACTCAGTACTTCTCAATGAGTGCAGGAATGCAGACAGAGAGAAAGAGAAATGATTGATTTTACATCCTATATGGGTGTAAAAGCAATGTGTAAAAAAAAAAAAAAATCTTCATCACCCCCCACAAGTAGTACAGTGTCACCATGGTGACACTGTACTGCTAGGGTGACAGTATGTAAAAAAATAAAATAAAATAAAAAATAATAATATAAAAAAATCAAATAAAAATGTAAAACAAAATGTTTAAAATTTATAATTTTTGGTTATAAACTAATTTGGATTTTTTTTTTTTTACTAAAAAGATAACGGAATACATTTTGGCCAAGATTTATGATGAAATATTATTTATTTGCAAAATTTTATTAAAAAAAACACTTTTTTTCAAAATTTTTGGACTTTTTCATTTACATAGCAAAAAAAATTAAAATCCCAGCGGTGAATAAATACCACCAAAATAAAGCTTTATCTGTCTCAAAAAAATGGTAAAAAATTCATTTGGGTACAGTGCTGCATGACCGCGCAATTGTCATTCAAAGTGTGATAGCTCTGAAAGCTGAAAATTGCCCTGGTCAGGAAGGGGGTAAAAGTGTCCGGTCTGGAAGGGGTTAAAAGTGTCCGGACTGGAAGGGGATAAAAGTGTCCGGACTGGAAGGGGGGGAAAGTGTCCGGACTGGAAGGGGGGGAAAGTGTCCGGACTGGAAGGGGGTGAAAGTGTCCGGACTGGAAGGGGGGGAAAGTGTCCGGACTGGAAGGGGGTGAAAGTGTCCGGACTGGAAGGGGGTGAAAGTGTCCGGACTGGAAGGGGGTGAAAGTGTCCGGACTGGAAGGGGGGGAAAGTGTCCGGACTGGAAGGGGGTGAAAGTGTCCGGACTGGAAGGGGGGGGAAGTGTCCGGACTGGAAGGGGGGGGGGGAAGTGTCCGGACTGGAAGGGGGTAAAAGTGTCCGGACTGGAAGGGGGTGAAAGTGTCCGGACTGGAAGGGGGGGAAAGTGTCCGGACTGGAAGGGGGTAAAAGTGTCCTGACTGGAAGGGGGGGAAAGTGTCCGGACAGGAAGGGGGTGAAAGTGTCCGGACTGGAAGGGGGGGAAAGTGTCCGGACTGGAAGGGGGTAAAAGTGTCCGGACTGGAAGGGGGTGAAAGTGTCCGGACTGGAAGGGGGTGAAAGTGTCCGGACAGGAAAGGGGTGAAAGTGTCCGGACAGGAAGGGGGGGGGGGAAGTGTCCGGACTGGAAGGGGTTAAAAGTGTCTGGACTGGAAGGGGTTAAAAGTGTCCGGACTGGAAGGGGGTAAAAGTGTCCGGTCTGGAAGTGGTAAAAAATTGGTGTCAATCCCTACCCAGTAACATTTAACTCCCTTAATGAATCCAAAAATCGAAGAACAAAATTGCCTCCAGTTAGACTTTACGTTTCAGTTTTTTCGAGAAACTAGTTTTCCATTTTTTTTTTCTCAATATAACACATGCAAAAAAAAAATAAAATAAAAACAGAAACAGCAATCACCCAATCAGTAGGTCCTGCTGCCAGGAACACACTGACTAACTATAATTTGTCCCTGGATTTCTGAATTACAAAACGGTGAACTGTTCACGGGGAAGGCGGCATGCCAGCCACCAGCCACAGCGGGAGATCCGAATAAAGTTGTTTTTTTAAGAATTTAAATATGCTTTTAAGAGCGGCGCCAGCCAATCGGGGAGCAGATGCTCGGTAGCACACTGTGATATTTTGATTACGAAAAAAAAAAAAAAGAAAGTCTGCCTTTCCCAAGCCTTACGGGAAATGTTAAGCTTTCATTTCCCCATCATGAGTACCCTTACAGGTGTCCAATGAGCGCTCTGATAGCGGAGATTCAGCTGTACAGCCCCGGGGCTTGTATGGCTCCCAGATAAATTAAGTAGCTAGAAAATCCTCCGCTTACGGCCTACCGAGAGATTTTCCTAAAGTCTTACGGCAGATGATTAGTCCGCCGAGGCATAAACTAGACGTTAGGGAACAGAAGGGAAAATATTACACATTTGCAAACCAAAAGTCAAAAATAAATTTGGGCTGAAAATCCAGGAACCGCGTTTTACTGTGCAAGGTCAATTCCAACGACTGATACTGAGACTTTCTAACAGGCTCCGGCAAAAAAAGATTATTAATTATCGGGATGCAGCGAACAACACGCTTATATATGGGATTACAGAGTCAATGGGTTCTGCACAAGGATTTTATCCAATGAATGCTTAATTACATATTAGAGGGTAACAAATTGAAAACTTCCAAAAGGAATTCTGTCACCAAGCAAAGTAACACCTGTGTCCCTGGCAGGCATTCCCTAAAGCGTGTCTAAATCCAAGAAAGATATTGTCACATATTCAGCTTATGATGTGCCGGCTGCATTGGTTTTCTTTTTCAAGCTTTACTTCTTCTTTTTTTTTTCCTTGCTCAAAATTTTATTATATTTTACAAAATGAGAAAGTCATAATAATTGTTATACTCACTCAGAGGCTTAGACATCAGAAAACAGACTGAAATCCAAAGCAGCAGATGTAACAAAATTGTGCAAACTCAGAAATGCATTAGCAGGAAGTGGAATTGGTAATTAGTGAGCAACGTCCCACATGGAAGAAAAATATATTTTAAATAGGGCAGAGGCTGCGGACGCAGTACAGGAGATGACCAGAGAGTGCGGACACAGTACAGGAGATGACCAGAGAGTGCGGACACAGTACAGGAGATGACCAGAGACTGCGGACACAGTACAGGAGATGACCAGAGAGTGCGGACACAGTACAGGAGATGACCAGAGAGTGCGGACACAGTACAGGAGATGACCAGAGACTGCGGACACAGTACAGGAGATGACCAGAGACTGCGGACACAGTACAGGAGATGACCAGAGACTGCGGACACAGTACAGGAGATGACCAGAGACTGTGGACACAGTACAGGAGATGACCAGAGGCTGCGGACGCAGTACAGGAGATGACCAGAGACTGCGGACACAGTACAGGAGATGACCAGAGACTGCGGACACAGTACAGGAGATGACCAGAGACTGCGGACACAGTACAGGAGATTACCAGAGACTGCGGGGACAGTACAGGAGATGACCAGAGACTGCGGACAGCACAGGGATGACCAGAGACTGCAGACACAGTACAGGGAATGACCAGAGGCTGCGGACACAGTACAGGAGATGACCAGAGACTGCGGACACAGTACAGGAGATGACCAGAGACTGCAGACACAGTACAGGAGATGACCAGAGACTGCGGACACAGTACAGGAGATGACCAGAGACTGCAGACACGGTACAGGAGATGACCAGAGACTGCGGACACAGTACAGGAGATGACCAGAGACTGCAGACAGTACAGGAGATGACCAGAGACTGCGGACACAGTACAGGAGATGACCAGAGACTGCGGACACAGTACAGGAGATGACCAGAGACTGCGGACAGTACAGGAGATGACCAGAGACTGCGGACATAGTACAGGAGATGACCAGAGACTGCGGACAGTACAGGGGATGACCAGAGACTGCGGACACAGTACAGGGGATGACCAGAGACTGCGGACAGTACAGGGATGACCAGAGACTGCGGACACAGTACAGGGATGACCAGAGACTGCGGACATAGTACAAGGATGACCAGAGACTGCGGACACAGTACAGGAGATGACCAGAGACTGCGGACACAGTACAGGAGATGACCAGAGACTGCGGACACAGTACAGGAGATGACCAGAGACTGCGGACACAGTACAGGAGATGACCAGAGACTGCGGACACAGTACAGGAGATGACCAGAGACTGCGGACACAGTACAGGAGAAGACCAGAGACTGCAGACAGTACAGGGATGACCAGAGACTGCAGACAGTACAGGGATGACCAGAGACTGCGGACAGTACAGGAGATGACTGCTGACCTTTGGGGAGGGAGGGGGAGCGGGTACCTGAATCTGACAGGTACCCGTTCCCACTTCCGCGGAGTTGTCCTCCCTTTAGGGTGGGCACCGGCTAACAGCCGGGTGCCCAGTGCGCATTCACGAAAAGCGCTGCGCTTTGTGATTGGTCCACTGTCTTCTGGGACCTGTCATGTGTCCCAGAAGACTCCATACCATTCACAAAGTGCAGCGCTACTCGCGCATGCGCACTGGGCACCCGGCTGTCAAGCCGAGAGCCCACACTAAAGAAGCCGGCGCAGGAAGACTGTGCAGCGCTGGACCGAAGAACAGGTAAGGTTGCCGCAGAGCTGAGCGGCCAGCCCGGTATTCTGACACGGCGATGGTGGAAATACCGGACCGGCCGCTCCATATTCACTCCATAAGACGCACTGACATTTTCCCCCCTTTTTTGGGGGGGAAAAAGTGCGTCTTATGAAGCGAAAAATACGGTATGTTAAAAATATTCTTCCCAAATATATTGACATATATTTGAAATACTACAAGTTTGGCCGTATTCAATATATTTCAAAATATATTGCAATAAATTTAGTTTTATTTTTTTATTATTCTATTTCAGGTACTTATATAGCGCCGTCAATTTACGCAGCGCTTTACACACACACACATATATATATATTGTACATTCACATCAGTCCCTAACCCTCAAGGGGCGTACAATCTAAGGTAATATATATAGCCCCGCCCTCACCTAATTGTTGATCTCCTCCGCTCTTCCCACCACCCCATCCCCCACAGCTATCTCCTCCTGTACCAATATCCCCTCCCTCCTAGATTGTAAGCTCCAAGGAGCAGGGCCCTCGAACCCCTCGTGTATTGTATTGTTACTATACTGTCTCGTATACTGTCTCCCATTATAATGTACCGCGCTGAGCAAACTATTGGCGCTATATAAATACCATATAATAATAAAATAATATTAATAATATATATACACTGTATGTTGAAATGCATTTTTATTACAAAATATATGGAAATATTTTTTAAAAATACATTTTCAAATATACTGTATGTTTTTAAAAATACATTTAATCTGCATTTTTGGAATGCACTTACAAATATATGTAAAAATATATGTTAAAATGACTTTTTTATGTGTTAAAAGAAATCTGAAGAATATATTTAAAAGAAAATCTATTTTTAAAAATATTTTTCATACATTTTGTAATATATAAAAAACCCATTTCAACATGCAGTATATACAGTATATATATACAGTATATGAATGTATATATATATACGACCGAAATTGTAGTATTTCAAATATATGTCAATATATTTGAGAAGAATATTTAAAAAATATATTTCAAATATATTTTTCTTCCATGTGGGGTAGCTCAAGGGGTGAGGGGAGTATAGAATTGGAAGGAAAGAAGGGAGGATGGGTTGAGGTCAGGGGGAGAGCCAGGGGAAACGGGTGAAAAACTCCCATGAGGGAACCGAATAGGAATCAAAAGGAGAGTAATGCAGGCCATAGATGGGGAGAAAAACTGCAGATTTTTCTTTTAAAAAACAAAAAATCGGTTGTTCAAGTGGCCGACGTTACCATCAATGGTAAAAAAATCGGCCGATTTTCTACCCGTCTAGAGCCGGCAAAAAGTGTCCCTGCAGAGAGCTCTGCTATTTCTTTGACAGTTCTCTGACAGTTCCTTGACATTTATAGAAGTTGCAACAATGTATCTATTTGTTTCCATTTAGGATACAGTTGTTTTTATTCGGAAACAAATAGATACAATGTTTCAACCGCTGTAAATGTCAAGGAACTGTCAGAGAACTGTCAGAAATAGCGGAGCTCTCTGCAGAGACACTTTATGCTGGACTGGAATTCTTCTTATTTTCATCCTACTTCTTCTTCTTCTTCTTCTTCTTCTTCTTCTTCTTCATCCTCATCCTCTTCTTCTTCTTCTTCTTCTTCTTCTTCTTCATCCTCATCCTCTTCTTCTTCTTCTTCTTCATCCTCATCCTTATCCTCTTCTTCTTCTTCTTCTTCTTCATCCTCATCCTCTTCCTCTTCTTCTTCTTCTTCATCCTCATCCTCTTCTTCCTCTTCATCATCATCCTCATCCTCTTCTTCATCCTCTTCTTCTTCTTCATCCTCATCCTCTTCTTCTTCTGCATCCTCATCCTATTCTTCTTCTTCATCATCATCCTCATCCTCTTCTTCTTCTTCATCATCCTCATCCTCTTCTTCTTCATCATCCTCATCCTCTTCTTCTTCTGCATCCTCATCCTATTCTTCTTCTTCTTCATCATCCTCATCCTCTTCTTCTTCATCCTCATCCTCTTCTTCTTCATCCTCATCCTCTTCTTCATCCTCATCCTCTTCTTCTTCATCATCATCATCCTCATCCTCTTCTTCTTCTTCTTCTTCATCCTCATCCTCTTCTTCATCTTCTTCTTCTTCATCATCCTCATCCTCTTCTTCTTCCTCATCCTCTTCTTCTTCCTCATCCTCATCCTCTTCTTCTTCATCCTCTTCTTCTTCCTCTTCTTCTTCTTCATCCTCTTCTTCATCGTCTTCCTCTTCTTCTTTTTCTTCTTTTGTCTTCCTCTTGCAGGTCACTGCTCATGCGCAGATTTTTTATCGGTAAAAAATCGGCCGATTTGCCCACTAATTGCCGCGAAAATTGGCCGATCGGCAAAAACGGCCAAAATACCGAAAAACGGCCGACCAAATCGCCCATTAACGATCCGAAAATCGGCCGATTTTATTTTCGGCCGAAGAATCGGCCGATTTTCGACCCATCTATGGCCTGCATAAGGCTTGTTGGATCTAAAGAGGGTAAGGTATAGTTAAGCCATGGGTCCTATGTTTTCAGGAATTTGGGCTGAGTGTCATTAAGGATGCTAGATATTTTCTTGTGTATCAGCATTTTGGTCACACGGTCTTTAAATTCATGGAGGCTGAGGGCTTCTTCCAGGCCTTGGCTATTGTGTGTAGAAAAAGAAACATGGCCAGTCGTTGCTGATGACCACGAAGGCCTGGCATTGGACAATGAATCATGAAGCAAAGCATATTTAGCTTCCTTGGTAATGATAAGTTGAAACAAAGCGTGAAGAAGCCCAAAAATTCTAGACCAGAAGGAGAATAGTTTTGGGCAGGACCACCATGTGCGTAATACATCACCTTGTTGGCCACAACCCCAGAAACATGTCAGAGTAGTGTAGGCTGTCCAGGACTATCAATGTAGGAACCCAATACCATCTAAGGAGAACATTTTAGGCCAATTCCAGTATGTTCGTACCGATAAAGTATTTGGCTTCCCTGGACCAGATCTTGTTCCATTCCTGTAAATCAATAAAGGTAATCAGATTACGTGTCCAACTTGTTACGTTTGAATGAGACTATAGGGATTGTTGAACATACTATGAAGAATAGAAATTGACTTGGGCCCACGAGGGGTGTGTAGGCAGATATGCTCAATTTCCTTTTTTTAACATATTTTTTATTTTTTAGCCTCTCCCATCCTCTGGAACTCCCTACCACAGCATGTCCGGTCAGCCCCCACCCTGTCTGTCTTTAGGCGATCTTTGAAAACTCACTTCTTCAGGGAAGCCTACCCCACCTCCACCTAAGAACTGTACTTGAATCACCTCCGCCAGATCATCCCCCGCAGCTATCACCTTTTGTATCACCTCCCCCTTCCTTTAGATTGTAAGCTCCACGAGACGGGCCCTCCTATTCCTTCTGTACTGAAATGTATTGTAATTGTACTGTCTCCCTTATATTGTAAGTGCTGCGCAAACTGTTGGCGCTATATAACTCCTGTATAATAATAATAATAATAATAATATAAATCCTGTATAATAATAATAATATAAATCCTGTATAGTAATAATAATAATAATAATTTTTATGAATTTTACAGAAAAACTAAGGATATCAGCAATGCACCTTATCCTCCCTGGCGGTATGATAATTTCCAATTTTTTGTGCTGAAAGCGGTACCATTCTTTTGCATGGAAATATGTAGTTTTTTATTGTAGGCTGTCATTTTTAGGAATAACTCACTGAAATCTGTCCGAACAAGAGTCTAGTAAACATCCCGGGGATGATAAAATCTGAAACACGAAATCATAAATTATAATTTAATAAATAATCATAAAAAATAATATAATAATAATAAATTTAATTCAATAATATAATCAAACCAAAAACACTGAAATTTGAAATACAGAGGCAAATTCGCACATCGCTGAGCAAAGTCGCAAAATCATTTTCAGTGTCTGATGAGGAATTTCCCCCACGAATCATTATCACTCAATTCTGCAAGTGGTTCTGATTTACTATCGCTGTTCTCTAGCCGGTCTAAAACCGCTTTTGACCTAAAGGGACGCTTTTTGGACGCCATGGACGTTTCTAAGTTTCCAGGCAGAAAGAACAGTAAAAATGCAGGCAGGGCGCCGGACAAAGCACTCGGGACAAAATGTATGTGAAATGGTTTGAAGCAGCAATGTTTTACTATGTAATAATTTTTAAAAAATTTCAAATTTGCCGCCGGTTCCTGCGCCCGTACGTCCCGACGTCACAGGGACCGGAACACGGAAGCCGGATGCCGGCATCGGCTGGAGGAGATGGCCAGGGACGATGCAGGGGACACATCGCGGGAGCGCAGGACAAGGTAAGCGCTGCAGGGACTCCCTGAGCAGCGCCGCATGGTAAGCCCGAGTGTAGCTCGGGGTTACCGCTCTTGGTACTCAAATTTTACCCCGAGCTACACTCGGGAATACCGCCAGGGAGGTTAAAGATCAGTGTAGGTATTAAAGGCCATTTGGAGTGGTCTAATGTATTCAGGGCATGTTGGGGAAAAATAAATCTTAGATGGGCATCTTATCAAAGGCAATATACAGAGATATGGGAAATGCTATTGACATAAACACACACAGGCTGCACACACCCACACAGGTGGAACTGGATGGACTGTTGTCTTTATTCAACTTTACTAACTATGACACTATAAGTATAATGTTCCAAGCATGTTGTATATAGGAACATTGATGGGTAATCAACTGTCACCACAGTTTTTGAATAAATGTGTGATTAACATTACAGCATGTCATGGTTATTTGCACAAATCCACCTACACAGGACGAGGGCCAAAAAAACGGGACTTTATATGCGCCACCAACACATTGTATACATCAATACATAAAATCAATACATTCTTTATTATTCAATTTAAAAAAGGGGGCAGAATAAATGACAAACACAGAACATATAACCATGTAGAGATCATTGCTCAAAAATGGACATAAATTCAATAAGTATATGCTATACTTTCCAATTTTGGCATCTAGGATCGATGCGTTTCGGTAATAAATCGCTTCCGCAGGATCCCCACGTATAGCAAATACATTAAATCTACAAGAGTAAAATACAACTCATAAACACATTAAGTCTCCATTCACATTGTGTCGACTGGTCATGCGACTTTGGACATCAAAGTATCCATCAGTGCCGCCCATCAGTGCCAAACAGTGCCAGCTATCAGTGCCCATCATTTCCGCCTATCAGTGCAACCTATCAGTGCCAATCAGTGCCACCCATCAGTGCCCATCAGTTGCACATATCAGTGCCAATCAGTACAGCCTATCAGTGTCCACCAGTTCCGTCTATCAGTGCACCCTATCAGTGCCCATCAGTGCACCCTATCAGTGCCCATCAGTGCGACCTATCAGTGCCCATCTGTGATGCCTGTCAGTGCCCATGAGTGCCTCATCATCAGTGCCTCATCATCAGTGCCACAAAAAACACTGGGGCATCAACAGCAAGGCTCTTACTTTCCATTCATCACACATCTGCGCCAGAGGCTGGTCATCAGCTCTGAGGAAAGGGATTCGTCCCCGAAACGCGTCAGCCATTTGACCGCACTGACAGTGAGAACACCTTGCCTGCCGTTGTGGCCATTGTCATTTTTCTATGCTTTTTAGATACATGCTTCGTCTGTGACTATGTTTTTATTATTCTTTCACTCCTACAATAAACCTTGGATAATGCACTAGGTGTGTGTGCCACCTGTTTTCTCTCTATCCAGTGGCTGATTTCCCCGTCTGAGGAGGGCTGCACCCCTGAAGCATTTCCTTTGGTTGTCGCTGTCCTGGTACCCTTGGCTTCCCTTTTGGCTGTGCATGTCCTGAGGCGCTGGAGAGTACATACGATATCCACAAAAAACACTAACAAAACACTCGCTTGCCGTGTTTTACCACATTTTACCACATTTACCAGCATTAGTGTTTTTACAGCTAAAAAAACTCCTACCAGTTCTGGGGTTTTCCAGCCAGAAAGCGCCCATGCCAAAAACTGCTGATTACAGCCTATGTGTGAATGGACACATAGGATAATATGCTGGGAAGTTTACTGGTTGTAGAAAAAAATGCCAAAAGACAAAAACGCTCAGAGTGCATGAGGCTTAATGGTGGCCTCACCAGATGTTTACACTTTCCATCGATTTGCTCACTTTTCCCTGGACCTCAGGTAGCCTTCTCTAAGGGGTCTACAAGAGACATAGCCACCAGGGAGTAGAAGGATAGTGGCCAGGAAGTGGAACGTGGCATAGCTTCAGTTGGGCAGCAGGAGGCACACTCATCCAACACATCTAAACCCAGCGGACCATTCATTTTGCCATTAGTAGACACTAGTCTTCTTCACTCTGTTCCCCTGGAAGATTCCAAATTTATTAACATCCGTTGCTCAAGCCCTGAGGAAGGGGAAAGCCTTTTTTTCTGAAATGTGTTGGTTTTATCTGATGTTCCTTACCACCAAACATTTCGGAAATTTAAAGGAAACAGCAGAGGGCACCAACTAATTGCAGTATATAGAAACATTTTTCCTATTTACTGCACTTTGTTGGTGTCCTCTGCTGTTTCCTTTATATATTGCAGAGATTACTTTAGTTTCATTGAGGAGTTTTGACCTAATATGGCCATAGACAGTTGAAGATGCAAGGCCACCCAACTAGAAAGGTAGTATTGCAGAGCCAGCTTGCATAGTGCCCACCACAGTGACTGTGGCTTAAAATAAAAACTGTGTGCTATCATCTGATGGCTTGCACAAGGGGTACAATGAAGGAGGACCCTCCATCTGGTAACAGCTAACATGCCAAGTCACTGCCTTCAAGCACAGACTTTTTGAGCCCCTGAGGGCAGGAAACAGTGTGTCAGTGTCTGAACCTAAACACGTGGTATCTGGCTGTGGCTCTTCTCATTGTGCCATCTGAGATGCTGGAGATCTCCCTGGAAAATTCCTTGGACAATCTTGCCTTGTACCTTGTATCTTGTGAACCAGGGGTGGACTGACCATTGGGGTACTCGGGCACTGCCCGAGGGCCCACGGTCAATAGGGGGCCCCATGAGATGCCCCTGGTACCTTTCATAGGCTTTTTTGGGTGTGGTTTGAGTGTGGGCGAGGACACAGGGGCCCCATGATCCCCTATTGCCTGGAGGCCCCATGAGTTGTCAGTCTGTCCCTGTTGTGAACTCATTGCTCCTCCTACAAACTTCCTATTTAAGCCATGTATTTGAACTTCTTGTTTGTCAGATAATTATGCTCTTTCCAGTTGATACCTGGTGGTCCTTATCTCCACTATCATTCGTTATAGACCCTTGGCTGGTTCCACCACTAGGCTTCTGTTTGATCCCAACGTGTAACCTTTTGTTACTGACCTTTGGCTTGTTTACTGACTAGGCTTCTGCTTGATCGCTACCTGCTAAATCTGCTTCTGTACCCCAGCTTTCCCACCTCCTGGTGGGTTGCTCCTGAAGAACACGACCTGGTACTAACAGGCAGAAAAACCCATCTCCAACATCAGGAGCTCTGGTAAATACATAATACTTAGTTAATGCTTAGACCCCACACCTTGGGTGATGTCAGGAATGGACTTGCCAATAGTGGTGGGACTCACGATACCTTGTGGGCTGCAGTACCAGGGCTGGCCAGCGGGTGCTCTCAACAACCAGAGGTTCACTTTGGCAATTAGCCATCACCTGGGGCTGATTGCAGGTGGTGTATTTAAGGGATGGCCAGACCTGCAGTCGGTGCCTTGGTGTGTGTTTTTCCATGGGCCCCTGTACCTTGTAACCTGCATTCCAATTCCTGTTCCTGTTTCTGCCTGACTTGTTGCCGACCCTGCCTGATCCTGACCTCTGCTGACTTCTCCTGTTTGATCCCTGGCTTGTGACCCTGACCATTCTCTCCGCCTGCTCCTCCTGTACCTACCTGCCCGATAGTTATCGACCCGGCCTGCCTGACTACGTTGTGCTCTATATGTGTATGTACCTGTGTATCTATACCAGTTTAGGTTTGGGTTTGTTTCACCTTGTTGTATGTATTTGTGTTAGCTTGGGGTTTGGTGCACTGTGTTTATGTTTGTATTGTTAGTCTTAATAAATTGTCTTGTTTATACCATATCTGGAGCCTGCGTTTCCCTGTGTCAGTACACACATCTCTGGTCACACCCGCATCCCTGCCAGGTGAGCCTCTCTACTTCTATAGCTACTGGTCTCTGATCCTGAACCTCTAACCAAGACACAGTGAAATTTATAGCCCCTGGGTCTTTCCAGGAGTCATGAGGCTTGTTAGTGCCCAGAGGATAGTGGGAGCCCACCAAATCATGGGCTATTGACCTAATATGGCCATGAGGCCATTGATCGCATTTGCCCATAAGGTCAATAACCTAATAGGCCATATTAGATCAATGATGTCACAAACATCCCAACCCTTTTGTGTACATGCAGCCATAAGACGGGGTATGCCAATGGTTAATCTCTAACCAGGGGCGGACTGACCATTTGGAAACTCGGGCACTGCCTGAGGGCCCGGGGTCAGTAGGGGGCCCTATGAGATGCCCCTGGTACCTTTTTTCTTGTTCAAACAATTTTATTTTTTAACATGGAACAGCATAAAATAATAAGCAAAAGTATGGGTCATTGAAGGTGTACATTAATTGCACAGTAAGAAACCCAATAATACAAGGTCAGGCATCACTAATAAAGAGGACTATCAAATGGCAGTTAAGGCCTAACAAAATGGGGGGGGGGGGAAGGATGGGAAGGGGCATACGGCTGCACAGTAGGGGGAGAAGGGGGAAACCCGCAGTATGGTTAAGGAATGGTACCGTCAAACAAAAGATGCAGATTACGGATTGAGAAGGGAGTCATCAAAATTGGATGGAAGGAAATGCTCTACCCAGGGATTCCAAATCTTCTTGAACTTAGGGATGGAATCTAGAATAGTGGCTTCTATTTTTGCGTGAATCATTGCCTGAGTGACCCTATTCGAAACTGCAGTCATACTCAACGAGGGAGATTTCCATGATTTAGCGATAACCTGCTTGGCTGCGGTGGTGACTTGTAGAATAAGTTTGAAATGCGCCGTAGTGATGCCAGGTGGTCGCGCCCCTGGTACCTTTTTTATAGGCTTTTATGAGTTTGGGCAAGGACACAGGGGCCCCATGATCCCCTATTGCCCAGGGGCCCCATGAGTTGTCAGTCCGCCCCTGTCTCTAACAGTAAGGATTAGAAATGATCATACAAAGCAGTAATATATCAAACTTTGTTGTTTTGTCATGACAGAGTCTTTTTAAGTAGGTGAACTATAGTGCAGTTGTAAACCTTCTGGAACAGTATTATCCGTACACTTCTTTGAACCGATGCCTGAAGTTTTTTGTTTTTTCTTTTAATTGTGTAAATATCATTAGCGAGGAAAAAGAAAATAGAGACCCCACAGATGATGGAACCCGAAGGCGAAGACAAAAATGAAAGGCAGACAGATTCCATGGCGCACTTCCGTCACCCAAACCGCTATAAATACGCCTAATGGCCTAACACAGAAACAAAATTGTTGAGGCATAAATGTTGAATCGTTAAAAGTTGCAATCAAGTGCCTTTTAGGGGAAAATAGAGCTTTTAAAGGGATGAATTGGCCTCCCTTGACAATTTGTTATGTTTTTAGAGGTAATTATTTCTATTTGTGCCAACAGAGGAGGAAGTTAAAGTTTTTTTTTTTTTTCCTATCTTACCATAAGAGCAGATAGAGACGTCTGCAGCCCGTTCGGCATGTTGTAGAGAATTAGCTGCATCAGAATGACGGCGATATAGTTTTGCTCTATCCATTGTGGAGATAGAGGCAACCGAGGTCCCCGGGGATTCCGATTTCGCTGCTACGGGGGAACTGTCAGTTGTGGCTTAGTGATCTCAGCAGGCGACTCTCTATCTGCAGTGGGACATTAAGCAAGACGGCAGTCGGGTTACATTTGCATACATAAGACACATCGACGTTGACTTGGGTTTCCTTGCAGGGTGGATGGTACATTGCAAAGTGTTTCAGATCATCTTAAATTCTCAGACATATGCTCACTCACGATGGCATAGCTGGATTCTGAAGATTTTTTTGAAAGCGCAATGGGAAGTCGGGATGCGCCTAAAACACCTGAAAAATGTCTTGTAATATGCTACCTACTTGAAAGCAAAATTCTTGTTTTGCGGAGAAAAATACCCACATCACCATCTCTTCCTTCCAGGTTAAAATGAAGCAAGTATCACATATACAGTACACTGCTTAAAAAAAAAAATGGAACTCTTTAAAAACCACATAAGATCTCAATGGGGAAAAATCTCCCACTGGATCTCTATACTGATATGGACGGGGTAATGTGTTAGGAGGGTAAGGATGCCCCATCGTTTGATGGAAATGAAAAGGATTGACCTACAGAGGACTGAATTCAAAGACACCCCAAAAATCAAAGTGAAAAAATTATGCAACAGGCTAGTCCACTTTGCTGAAATTTCATTGCAGTAACTCAGAATGGTCCTCAGTAGTTTGTATGGCCCCCACGTGCTTGTATGCATGCCTGACAAGGTCGGGGGAGGCTCCTAATGAGACCACGGATGGTGTCCTGGGGGATTTCCTCCCAGATCTGGACCAGGGCATCACTGAGCTCCTGGACAGTCTGAGGTGCAACCTAGAGGCATCGGATGGACCGAAACATGACATCCCAGAGGTGTTCTTTTGGATTTAGGTCAGGCGAGCATAGGGGCCACTCAATGGTATCAATTCCTTCTTCCTCCAGGAACTGCCTGCATACACTTTCCACATGAGGCTGGGCATTGTCATGTACAAGGACGAACCCAGGACCCATTGCAGCAGCGTAGGGTATGACAATAGGTCCAAGGATTTCATCCCCATACCTAATGGCAGGCAGGGTGCCATTGTCTAGCCTGTAGAGGTCTGTGCGTCCCTCCATGGATATGCCTCCCCAGACCATCACTGACCCACCACCAAAATGGTCATGCTGAACCATGTTACAGGCAGCAGAACGTTCTCCACGGCTTCTCCAGACCCTTTCACGTCTGTCACATGTGATCAGGGTGAACCTGCTCTCATCTGTGAAAAGCACAGGGCGCCAGTGGAGGAGCTGCCAATTCTGGTGTTCAATGGCAAATGCCAATCAAGGTCTATGGTGCCGGGCAGTGAGCACAGGATTCACTAGAGG
Organism: Staurois parvus; assembly: GCF_062004578.1. NCBI lineage: Eukaryota > Metazoa > Chordata > Amphibia > Anura > Ranidae > Staurois > Staurois parvus. The sequence continues at coordinate 3,217,888 of NW_028318840.1, forward strand.
ACATCAGGCCCTCAGGCCACCCTCGTGAAGTCTGTTTCTGATTGTTTGGTCAGAGACATTCACACCAGTGGCCTGCTGGAGGTAATTTTGTCAGGCTCTGATACTGCTCATCCTGTTCCTGTACCTGTCCTGCTGATGGGCTAAGGACCTTCTACGGCCCTGTCCAGCTCTCCTAGAGTAACTGCCTGTCTCCTGGAATCTCCTCCATGCTGTTGAGACTGTGCTGGGAGACACAACAAAACCTCTGGCAATGACAGATATTGATGTGCCATCCTGGAGGAGTTGGACTGCCTGTGCAACCTCTGTAAGGTCCAGGTATGGCTTCATGCTACCAGTAGTGACACTGACCCTAGCCAATTGCAAGATGAGTGAAAAACAGTCAGAAAAAATGAGTAGGGAAAAACATGTCACTGGCCTCCACTGTACAACCATTCCTGTTTTGGGGGTTGTCTCATTGTTGCCTATATAGTGCACCTGTTGTTAATTTCATTAACACCAAAGCTGCTGAAACTGATTAACAACCCCCTCTGCTACTTACCTGACCAGATCAATATCCCAGGAGTTTAATAGACAATGCTATACTCTGATTAAAAATTGTTCCTTTAATTTTTTTGAGCAGTATATTTTTCATGTTAAATCTCAACTGGACCCTCCCCACTTTAATGTATTTTTTATATCTCCTGCAGGAGGTTACCATTTTTCTGTAGTATGCTGACTTTTAGTGGTGGTTTTGAGCTACTACAACTCATTTACTATGTGATTTTGGTATCTTCCTCTATCTTCCCCTCCTATTTACTGGTAGTTAGTTCAGTCCTATCTACACTCTCCCCATTTCTTACATGTTCCCTCAGTCAGTGTTAGTGATTTGCAGAGACAGGATTCAGGAAAGTCATTGTCTTCTTACAGTATGACTTACTGACCTACTGGCCAGATCAGTATTCCGTACTGACATGGCATTCCTCCTCACTTCAGTGACCATGAACCTGCAGCCAAACCGTTCAGCAGACTCTGCTGAAAAAAACAATAGCTGTGATCATTGGCTGAAAATCCACTGATTGCAAATAATTACCTAAAATGTGACCCCCTCCCAACACTGCCGCTGCTGCTCTGCCCTGTGTCTCCCATACAGTTCCCGGATTCTTCTCCTCTCTTCTCCGCTCCCTCCAGATTTGGGTGCTGTATGGGAGCCACAGGGGATTTAACTCTGCAAAGAGATCCCCCCAGCTGCTCTGACCCCCCCCCATATTGGCCCCACCCTCACCCATCCCCTGGTGCCCCTTCCCTACTGTGCTGCTGGCTTCCCTCCTCCCCCTCCCACTGGGGAGCCACAAGGGACATAAAATTTGCCAAATATATTCCCCCCATGGTTCTCCAACCTGGAATGCCCCCCCCCCCTCCAGAAGCACCGATACCCCCCAATCCCCGCAGCAGTTCTGGCCAGCTTCCTCTTCTCCTTCTCCCACCTGCTGCAGCTGCTGCTGGGGTGGGAGATAAGTACCAAAGTGGAGAGCGAGGGGAGGGGGGGTTGGTCATGTCTACCAACCCCTTTCTGAAGGAACACAGTGAGTGAGCGGTACCAATCACTCCCATGTTCATTCAGCACTAAATCATAGTAAATTCCTAGTTTTAGTTTAGTATCAAATGATTTGAGTGTATTTTTACTGAAAATGGTGATTTGATAAGCATTTGCGCAAATATTCTGGTGCCTAAAAAATCAATAGCAAATTGTTTTATTCTACAGGTCATGTTCTTTTAGAAAATGTATGGTTTGGGGGAGGGGGGGTCTGTTACAAAATCACCTGTAAATGAAAAATTATAACCTCCGGATTTTTAAAATAAATTGTTTATTTACAGTTTTGAATATCTTTGATGCTCACCATTTAAAAAAAAAAGGCGCAATTTAGGATAGGACAAATATTTGCCATTTATTAACTCAATAGAGTTTTAGATTTGATATTTAGTAGGGATTAAGGCAAAATTGTGTATTTTTTGCTGTGTTTATCTCCACTAATAATGATTTTAGTGTATTTTTAGCAAAATTATTGTATCAATTAACATTTGCGCAAATATCACGGGACCTAAAAAATAATTTGCACCTTCTATTTTTTCTACTGGTCCTATGGTTTCAGAAAATGTATGGGGGGGGGGGGTATTTAACAAACTCTGAATGCTGTAAAGGAAAAATAACAAAAAAAAATGGAAAAATTGCAAAAATGGTCTGGCCACCTGAGTTTTCAAAGTGGAGCCAGGGGTGTATTTACCACAAGGCAAACAAGACATTTGCCTAGGGCGGCATTTTTCAGGGGGGCAGCACTGCCTCCATGGAAGAAGGGATGGAAGAGAAGACACATGCGGCTTCGGGACCAGGTGGGATCCGAGAGAGGCTGCGGGCTGTTTGACACTCATTCCCGGGAATGTCCAGAGCTATGAAGGTGAGTGTCTTTCTCTCTCTTGCTGGGAGGGGAGTGGCCGGGGTATGGGGGCGATGGTAGTGGAAGGCTCTCTCAGGTGGGGAGGGGGCAGGGGTGTTGTTGGTCAATGTCAGGCTCTCTCTGGGGGGGGGGGTAATTTAGTGTTGCCTAGGGCAGCATAAAACCTAAATATGCCACTGAGTGGAGCACAGGGCCTGGCACACCATGCATCGTGCTGTGCGTTCCTGTGCAATTCACACATGATCCAGGTGCAGTGCGATTTCATCCTGTTCATTTGAATAAGCTGAAATCATACTGAACGTCAGAAAAAGTAGTGAATGCACTACTATACAAAATGCAGAGAAACTGGATCGTATGGTACTTCTGTGCCTTGTAATCTGGTGCAGACAAATGCGCCGAGTTTGTGATCTGCGCTTGGGGTATCATTAGTATTGCACTGACACCTGCTGCACAGGGGCGGACTGACTATTTGGAAGCTCGGGCACTGCCTGAGGGCTTGGGGTCAGTAGAGGGCCCCATGAGATGCCCCTGGTACCTTTTTCATCGGCTTTTTTGAGTTTGGGCAAGGACACAGGGGCCCCATGATCCCCTATTGCCCAGGGGCCCCATGAGTTGTCAGTCCATCCCTGCAACTGCATAACGCTTTGAACCCGTTGTGGGGAAAGCGCACAGAATGTGGGTTTTCTGCATCACGTTCTGGTTTGAATTGGCCCTAAAAGACGGGAAAAACATCCTCTGTACTGCAGTTAGCTGAAGTCAAATTGCATTGAATTCAACTTATTGAGGAGTTGCTGACTGTGGATAGTGCAAAGTCAGCAAGTGACCATATTGACAGACTGGGTCTAAGGAGGTATGTCAATGCATAAAGTGGTATTTGTACCAGGACATCAACTAAATACTTTTTAGGTGCATCCAAACAAAGGGTTACCCTTGGCGATACATAGATCTTCCTGCAGCGGTCCGACACGTCCCCTAGTGTGTTAGACCAATAACTTTGAAATCAGAAAAAAATTCTGACTGTTTTTAATTCTTATGCAGCAAGTCTTAGTAAATAGATAGGAAGGGATATTTTATTTACAGTCGTACCTCGGTTTACAAACGCCTCGGTTAATGTAATTTTTGGTTTACGAATGAAAATCCATTGAAAATAATGCCTCGGTTTACAAATTTTTGGCAAATTTTTTTTTCGCAACACGAAGGAAGTTTCCCCAGGATGCAAGGTAGGGAGCTGAGCTTCATGTGATGTATGTAGAGTTGACGTGTACTGTACCGTGTTTTAAAAGTTGATGTGTGATGTTTTAAAAGTTGAAGTTGGATGTTTGAAATGTTATTGCTTGATTAATCATATCCCTGTACAGTATTTATTCCTTTAAAGTGCACTTTATAAAGAGTTTTGAACTGATGCTGTGGGGGGGGGGGGGGCACTGGTGTCTGGTGACATGGTTATGGTGGGGGACATTGGTGGGGGGTCATCAGTGTGCAACCAATCACTCACCATTCCATACTTTCTGCCTCCCTCTGCTGGAACTATACCGCTCATGTTGGGCAGGAGATCACTCCATCCAACAGAGTATCATTGGAGACAGCGGGAGTCCCAGGGGCGGACTGACCATTCAGAAACTCAGGCACTGCCCGAGGGCCCGGGGTCAGTAGGGGGCCCCATGAGATGCCCCTGGTACCTTTTTCATAGGCTTTTTTGAGTTAGGGCAAGGACACAGGGGCCCCATGATCCCCTATTGCCCGGGGGGCCCCATGAGTTGTCAGTCTGCCCCTGAGCGGGACACTGAATAATGGGATGCTGGGATTTTGTGGCAATCCTAGGACAGTCCTGCAGAACCTGGGGCTATTGGGTGCTTGGGAGTTGAGTGCATTTCGGGTACAGAAAACCATGTTTGTATTGCAGATATCTACAGTACTGCCCTTTTTTTTGCCTTGACATAATCTTTAAAGCTTTGTAAATTGAGTCACATGTCTCTTTCAGAAAGGAAAACTGAAACTTAAAAACTTATAATATGATCCTAACTGAGCAAAGGTAACTGATGCAAATTTTTTTGTTGTTGAAGACATGCCTTGAAGATGTGACTCCATCTGACCACAGCAGAAGGCTCCACTGTCATCTGGCCAGTAACACTCCCCCCAATGCCCCCAACTACTGTTCCATCCCAACTGTCAAAAAGCTGCCAGCCTGCCCCTGCTAAGGGCTGAAGACTCCACTAAAGGGGACTCAGGAGCCTGATAATAGATGTCAGGGTTCTGTCCACAGCAGAAGTTCTAGGAGACCTTGCACTCCTGCCAGTACCCTCCATGGCCGCAGAAGTGCACATTGACGAAGATCCATGCGCACTGGCATACGGACGCGAGTCGGAACACGCATGCACACTGGCACATAGTTGTGCACACATTGGCTCAGTTTGGTACCAGGCGGCCTTTATAAGTAGGCCAGGGGCGGACTGACCATTTGGAAACTAGGGCACTGCCCGAGGGTCTGGCGTCAGTAGGGGGCCCCATGAGATGCCCCTGGTACCTTTTTCATAGGCTTTTTTGAGTTTGGGCAAGGACACTGGGGCCCCATGATCCCCTATTGCCCGGGGGCCCCATGAGTTGTCAGTCCACCCCTGAAGGAGGCTCATCACTCCCTCAAGTTGTTGGTTAATCTCTGGCTCCCCAGTACCATTGTCTGTGTTCCTTGCTATAGTGATTTCCTGTTACCAACCTGGCTTGCTCTTGGACCTGTCTTCTCTGCCTGACTCCTGACCTGACCCTGTCTTCTCTGCCTGACTCCTGACCTGACCCTGGCTTGGCTAACTGATAGTATCTCCTGCTCCTCTGTGTATGACCCCGGCTACTCTACTCCAATCTCCACCTGGCACTTGACCTTGGCTTTGAACCGACTATTCTGTAGTCCTCTGTTTCCCTGAAGGCTTGCATACCTCTCACAGGCCTCACGTGTCTGCAGACTCCATTCCAGTGCATCAGCTGTGCTCCTGGGTGTACCTCTGACCAGCACTCCTACAGGTGACCTGTGCTACTTTGGGCCTGACTCCTTCTGTCCCATATCCAGGGGAGTCTGGAACTTAGCCGCAAGGGAAGCCCTCTTTCCATTGGCCTCCATCACCAGGTACATGATAATAGAACCAGATGAAGTGCAAACTGTTCACTTCCAGTTAGAGACTGGCTGCGCTCACTGCCATCACCTGACATCTAAAATGCAAATCTCCTTTGTGCAGCAGAGTACGATATCCCATACATCAAGCTCTTCTTTTAGAAAGAAGACAATCTTGATCTCTATAGTGTGATAAATAAACTGTCCTTGCATTAAGCTGGGTCTCTCTCGAGCCATTTCATGATTCCACAATCCCCCGTGGATTCTGTTTTGCTCCGGACTCTACCAAGGCAAAACACGATACAAAAAGAACAAGGCCCATTGCTCAGCAAGCCCTTCACATTATGCATCCAGAAGATGGAGGAACAGTAAATAGATTTGCAAAATACTGCCAACCTCTGCCTGTGCCGTTGAGATTACAAAGTCTAAGGTCCAATATGTCAAAGAAAACCATTCTGACTTGCGGTGTTGGATATTTTCTCTCCTTACTTTGAAGGAGCCCCATGAAATCATGAGAAGATATCACTCTTAACAACAGGTAATGTACGAGAGTCGTGACTTGCCGCTGAGAGATTGCTAAAGGATAGCGGACAAGTAATAGGTTTTACATACCCGGTCTGTTGGAGTGGGAACTGAAAAACATTATTAATATTGTTTTTCGGCAAAACAAAAGCTGCAAAACACTTTATGTACCTAGGCTGGATGCTTGACATAACGCCAAGGTGAGTCTATTGCTCTGCTGTACTTGATTTTTCAATTTTTTCTCAATTTAACTCTATAAATATTTGTTTAATTATAATCTTCAGGAAGATGATGATCCTAATGCCTAAGCACAATTTTTCAACTTTGACATGTGTTAGTAAAACCGTCCATATCATCACAACTACTTTGTACATTCAGGTAAATTATACCACATTTTTTTCAGGACAAATTGGGCTTTCATTTGGTGATAAATAGTAATGGATATCTCCTGATTTTGTTTTTATTATCAAAGGAAAACTGGCCCAAAATAGTAAAAAAAGAAAAAAAATTTTTTTATTTAGCTGTGTGTTTCTCGTTACTACTAGAGATGAGCGAATTATTCAAAAATTCGATTCGGCTGATTCGCCGAATTTGCGGAAGAAATTCGATTCGATGCAAATTTATTCGCTGCAAATTTAACTTATTTAAAGGGTTTCTAGGCTTCAGAGAGCCTTTATATTAGTGCAGAACACTGTACCTTTAATTTAAATGCCCTTGGAGTCTGCTGGGGAAGAGAAATAATACTGTCAGTCAGTATGACATGCAGATGAGTGCCGTCGATCTTAGAATCACCGCACACTTCACTCATTTGGGCAGTCACGGGGCACGACGAAGAAGAAGAAGAAGAAGAAGAAGAAAAAGAATGAAAAGAAGAGGAAGAAGAATGAAAAGAAGAAGAAGAAGAAGAATGAAAAGAAGAATGAAAAGAAGAATGAGAAGAATGAAAAGAAGAAGAAGAATGAAAAGAAGAAGAATGAAAAGAAGAATGAAAAGAAGAAGAAGAAGAATGAAAAGAAGAAGAAGAAGAATGAAAAGAAGAATGAGAAGAAGAATGAAAAGAAGAAGAATGAAAAGAAGAATGAGAAGAAGAATGAAAAGAAGAAGAAGAATGAAAAGAAGAAGAAGAAGAATGAAAAGAAGAATGAGAAGAAGAATGAAAAGAAGAAGAAGAAGAATGAAAAGAAGAAGAAGAATGAAAAGAAGAATGAGAAGAAGAATGAAAAGAAGAAGAAGAAGAATGAAAAGAAGAAGAAGAATGAAAAGAAGAATGAAAAGAAGAAGAAGAAGAATGAAAAGAAGAAGAATGAAAAGAAGAAGAAGAAGAAGAATGAAAAGAAGAATGAGAAGAAGAATGAAAAGAAGAAGAAGAAGAATGAAAAGAAGAAGAAGAAGAATGAAAAGAAGAAGAAGAATGAAAAGAAGAATGAAAAGAAGAAGAATGAAAAGAAGAAGAAAAAGAATGAAAAGAAGAAGAAGAAGAATGAAAAGAAGAATGAGAAGAAGAATGAAAAGAAGAAGAAGAAGAATGAAAAGAAGAAGAAAAAGAATGAAAAGAAGAAGAAGAAGAATGAAAAGAAGAATGAAAAGAAGAAGAAGAAGAAGAATGAAAAGAAGAAGAAGAAGAATGAAAAGAAGAATGAAAAGAAGAAGAAGAAGAATTAAAAGAAGAATGAAAAGAAGAAGAAGAAGAATGAAAAGAAGAAGAAGAAGAATGAAAAGAAGAATGAAAAGAAGAAGAAGAATGAAAAGAAGAAGAAGAAGAATGAAAAGAAGAATGAAAAGAAGAATGAGAATGAAAAGAAGAAGAAGAAGAATGAAAAGAAGAATGAAAAGAAGAAGAAGAATGAAAAGAAGAAGAATGAAAAGAAGAAGAAGAATGAAAAGAAGAAGAAGAATGAAAAGAAGAAGAATTCCAGTACAGCAAAAAGTGTATCTGCAGAGAGCTCCGCTATTTCTGACAGTTCTCTGACAGTTCCTTCACATTTACAGCGGTTGAAACATTGTATCTATTTGTTTCCGAATAAAAACATCTGTATCCTAAATGGAAACAAATAGATACAATGTTTCAACCGCTGTAAATGTGAAGGAACTGTCAGAGCTCTATGCGCTCTATGACCCAACACGGGGTAGGTAGATGGAGTCAGGACTTGGAAGTTTCTACCACCAATGCAGCTCCATTCAAGGCTGGGGAAGCCCGACCAATACTGCGAAGCGAAAACAAACAAAGAGCGCACCAACCTTGCGCATTACCTCAGTAAGCCAAACATTTATTAATTACAGAATAATACTCACAAACACTGAAGTATATCATGCATGTAAGTCCTCAAAGGGACTACGGATAAAAGCAAGCTCTGATGAAGAAGGTTCGTCCTTCGAAACGCGTCAGTGTTCCCTGAATGTCCACTCCTCTGATGAGACTCGCGCAGGCTGCTTTTATCCGTAGTCCCTTTGAGGACTTACATGCATGATATACTTCAGTGTTTGTGAGTATTATTCTGCAATTAATAAATTTTTGGCTTACTGAGGTAATGCGCAAGGTTGGTGCGCTCTTTGTTTGTTCTCGCTTCACTGAACTAGATCAAACCTTGATCTAGGTATTTTTTCTTTATTTTTTCTTTATTTATTTATTTAACTATTTATTTATTTATTTATTTTTTAAACAGTTTTTTCCCTCTATGCAAGGAAAGAGAGAGATACAATGTATCTCTCTCCTCCATTCATAGAGAGAAAAAAAAACAAGGGAGGCGGGCTGTAAAGTGACTAATCACTGTGATAGCCAATCAGAGGCTATCACAGTGATCATGTCACCCGGAATTGGGAGTCCTGGGTCCCGATCGTTAGAACAGGATCCGGTGCTCTCAGTGACATCCCGGTCTTTGTGCTGGGAGCACACTGTGCGGCACGCTCCCAGCACAAAGAAAAAAGCCCAGTTCTGTGAGGCCGCATATTTGTGTGATGTCGGCGGGAAGGGGTTAATCTGAGTTTTCTGGTTACTATGCAGTTTTAATTTGATGCAATGAGGTTGGTTTACTAAAGACAAATAGGCTGCTCATACTGCAAGGTAAGTCGCACTTTCCAAGGTAACCTTCTCCAGAGTGTAGGGAATTTGGTGAAATATACTTTTGCAAAGAATACCCAATCACGTGTAAAGAAAATAAAAACTGGCATTGCCCCACCCCCCCTACCCTTCCCATTGCATATCAGGTCTTTAGGTCTGGTATAGGTTTTAAGGGGAACCCCAAGCAAAAAAAACAACAAAAGCAGTTTAAGGTTCTTTCCAAATTGGATACCAGACACACCGGACACGAGGACACCTAAACCCAATGTTCCTGATGGGTTCCTGGCATTCCATTTAAGATTTTGCGAGATTAAATAAAAAGCATTGAAGCTGAACTTTGGAAATTAGGCAAATGGTATTCATACAGTGTTCATTATAATTTTAAGAGATACACCATGCAAAAAAAAAACAGCTTGAGATCCCTCTCAAATTCCATACCAGAATTACCCCTTGGGTCTGGTATGGATTTTAATGGGGAGCTCCCACAAAATTTCACATTGAGAGTGGGTATCTGGGGGCCCTCTTAATGCTAAAGGGAAGCCCCTCACTTGAAGACCCCCACAACTACCGACCAGGAACCCTTGTCCTCATCAACATGGGGACAAAATGCTTTGGGAAGGGGATCACCTCCTTACAAGGTATAACCCCATATTGTGGACATGTTGCATTGTATGGTTCAGTTCAGAGGCGGACTGACAACTCATGGGGCCCCCAGGCAATAGGGGATCATCGGGCCCCTGTGTCTTTGCCCACACTCAAAAAAGCCTATAAAAAAGGAACCAGGGGCATTTCATGGGGCCCCCTACTGACCCCCTGCCCTTGGCAGTGCCCGAATGCTCGAATGGTCAGTCCACCCCTAGTTCATTTCCTTTTACTGGCATGTCAGTCTGCATGTTCAGATATGGGCCTAGTGTGAATTTTGAGGGAAGGACCTCATGCTTTTTTCCTTAAATTATGGTTGTGGTTCCCCCTTAAAATCCATTAAGAGTCCATGAAGAATTGAGGGGACCTCACAATATTTTTTTTGTTATTTTTATTTTTGTTCTTAGCTTGGGGTCCCCCTTAAAGTTCATACCTGACCTGAAGGGCCCAAGCTCATTTGCTTGTATGTCCAGGGGATCTCGCCCATGCAAATTAATAGGGCCAGTGATGAGATACTCATCGGCGCCTGCAGTCTTATTGCTATAATATGACATTCGGCTCCTGCCATGCAGATAAATGTTTAGGCATCTGTGCGAATGCCTAAACAGCCAAAATTCCTAAACTTAAATAAATGAATGCAATGAAAGAATGCAAAATGCTCTCTGATTGGAAGAGGTGGAGAGCTGGGGTGGTGATATCATACTCTCTACCTTGTCCAATCAAATAACTCTTTGAAATAATTCAGAAAACATGGATGCTTCCTACTGACTGTCCACCATTGGGGTCCTCTTGGTATCTAGAAGAGGAATCTGCAGAGACGACATCAACACAATGGGAATGTTAGGGGCTAGCTGGCATGGCACATTTTGAGCACTTGATCAGCCATCCTCCGAAAACAGTGTCGGCAAAGGACCCGGCTGGCAGACTTCTGGGTTCTTCTTTCACATTTCCATGAAGGAAACTCTCTACTGCCCAGTGAACATAAAAGATGAAGCTAATAAACATGCCTTTTATCCTTTTGATAATCAGTAGGTCACATTTCCAAGTTTCTGTGTATTATTAATAATTTATTGCAATCAATGGGCTTTTCACCTCTCACAATCGTGCCTCAATATTTTGTCATTGCCTTGAAGTCCATTGACTCAATAAATAAAGTGGCCAGACCACCTTTTTAATGGAAAACCCATAAATACTTCACTCTGCATTAAGGGAAGGCTTGGTCACCTTACTCATAAATAACATTGATAATAAATTCTGCCTATGTGCTGAAAAGGATATGGCAAAATACTCACACCAGTGATTGGCTCTTTTCCCTCTACTGATCTTCAAATCACTTAACTATATGATATCATAAAAGATGTTCCAAAACTGAGGACTTACTCCAAATGACAAACACAGCATAGCAATAAGCAAATGTAACAAACAAGTAAATATATCATACAAAATAAAATGAAACTCTGTTGAGGTACGATGTATGTATACATACCATGAGTTTCAATGTTGATTTTAGTTTTATAGATCAGTGTCAAATTTTTTTCTCTCTACCCTCACTATCCTCTATCCTATGTCCATAGCCCACTGTTTATTGCTTATCCAGATTTGTCTTATGGCCCATTTTTTCTTCCCTAACGTTTAGAGGGTGTTATCTTAAAATGGACCTTCCAATACTGCTTCAAAAACCTTCACAATGTATTATTAAATAAAAAAAGTCCTTGAGTTTCAATCATTACGTACGTTCCTAACCCCAGAAACCACTAAACAGCTCATCCACTCCCTCATCATATCACGACTCGACTACTACAACTCCCTCCTCACTGGCCTGCCTCGCCGCTGGCTATCCCCGCTTCAGTCCATCCTGAATACAGCTGCCAGACTCATTCACCTTTCCAACCACTCCGTTTCCGCCACCCCCCTCTGCCAATCCCTCCACTGGCTTCCGATTGCGCAACGGATCAAATTCAAAATCCTAACACTGACGTACAAAGCTGTCCACCATACTGCCCCGAACTACATCACTGACCTAATATCCATGTACCGCCCAGCACGCACACTCCGCTCCTCACAAGACCTCCTTCTCTCTAGTTCCCTGGTTTCCTCCTCCCATGTCCGCCTCCAGGACTTCTCCAGGGTGTCACCCATCCTCTGGAACTCCCTGCCCCAACCCATCAGATTATCACCTACTCTCGTCTCCTTTAGGCGCACCAGGAAAACCCATCTCTTCAGGGAAGCCTACCCCACCCCCTACTAACTTGCCGACCTCCTCCACTATTCCTACCACTCCATCCCCCACAGCTATCTCCTCCTGTACCACCATTCCCTCCCTCCTAGATTGTAAGCTCGAAAGAGCAGGGCCCTCGATCCCCTCATGTTTTGCATTGTATTGGTATTGTTCTGTCACATGTTCTGTCCCCCTTTGTAATGTATAGCGCTGAGCGAACTATCGGCGCTTTATAAATACTGTATAATAATAATAATATCTGCGTGTGCTGGAAGAAAACATCACATCTCCCAAAAGCTTGTCCTATGAAATGAACTATTAGCTCAAATAAAAAATTACCCCAAACAATTGTGCTGTATGTAAAGCAATTCTAAAAGTTAATTTTTTTTTTTTGTAAAATAACAAACATGTCTATGCTTAACCTCCCTGGCGGTATGATTATTTCAGATTTTTGGTGCTGAAAGTGGTACCATTATTTTGCATGGAAATTTGGCGTTTTATATTGTAGGCCTGTAATTCTTAGGAATAACTCACTGAAATCTGTCCAAACAAGAGTCTAGTAAACATCCCAGGGATGATAAAACTTGAAACACGAAATCATAAATTATAATATAATAATTAATCATAAAAAATAATAATATAATAATAGTAAATTTAATTCAATAATATAATCAAACCAAAAACACTGAAATTTGAAATATAGCGCCAAGTTCGCACATCACTGAGCAGAATCGTTTTCAGTGTCTGATGAGGAATTTCCCCCACGAATCATTATCACTCAATTCTGCAAGTGGTTCTGATTTACTATCGCTGTTCTCTAGCCGGTCTAAAACAACTTTTGACCTAAAGGGACGCTTTTTGGACGCCATGGACGTTTCTCAGTCTCCAGGCAGAAATAACGGTACAAATGCAGGCAGGGCGCCGGACAAAGCACTCGGGACAAAATGTATGTGAAATGGTTTGATACAGGAATGTTATACTATGTGATTTTAGTGAATTTAGTGAATGTCACTTTTTGAAATTTTTAAATTTCCTGCCAGTTCTGTCCCCCGTATGTCCTGACGTCACAGGAACCTGGAAGACAGATGCCGGCATCGGCCGGAGGACATTGCCAGGGACGCTGCAGGGGGGACATCGCGGGAGTGCAGGACAAGGTAAGTGCAGAAGGGAGCAGCGCTGCAGAGTATTCCCGAGTGTAGCTCGGGGTTACCGCTTGTGGTGCTGAAATTTTACCCCGAGCTACACTCGGGAATACCAGTGGGGGTTAAAAGCCAGAAGCTACAGTTTTTGTAGCTGCTGCCTTTTAATAAACACTAAAATGGCTGGAACTCCACTTTACATTTAACTTATCCCCCCCCCCTTTCACCTTTCAGAAAATGTAAAATATTCCCGTGGAAGACCCTTTCTCGAGGAAGCACAGCTCACGATTCTGCCTTTGTTGACTAGGCAAGAATGATTTCCCCTTCCTGCCCAAAGCCTCTTGTGATACTCACATCACACATTGTGCTTTGAGGCTTTGTAGAACACATAGAGCATATGTAGTGGAGCATCAAAGTGGAGTGGCTACCAAGGCCTGTAAGCGGCAGTCAACCCCCTAATAACATCAGCAAAGAACATGGGACCCGACATGCGGCGGCATTTGGCAGGTTACAGCTGCACAGGTGAGTATGTTTTTAGATCAGGCCTTGACGTTTCCACTGGCCAGCTCGCATTGGCGAGTGGAAATTATTGTGGTAGCGAGTGTGTCCCCAGGGCCGTCTTGCTGAGCAGCTCGGAACTCAGGGCCAGATCTGTCATTGGCACTGGGAGCCGTCAGACTGCTCAATAGTTGATCAAAGTGAAAGCAAAGGAAGGAGTGTGTGCTGTGCTCTCTGCCTCCCCCTAGAGTGCAGTACCCGGCTCTGTGAGAGAAGGTAACGAACTTCTGCAACTTTTTATAGGGCTGTGTCCGTGTGTTTGTGTGTGTATGTACATGTATCTGTGTGTGTGTTTGTATTTTGCATGGAAATTTGGCGTTTTATATTGTAGGCCTGTAATTCTTAGGAATAACTCACTGAAATCTGTCCAAACAAGAGTCTAGTAAACATCCCAGGGATGATAAAACTTGAAACACGAAATCATAAATTATAATATAATAATTAATCATAAAAAATAATAATATAATAATAGTAAATTTAATTCAATAATATAATCAAACCAAAAACACTGAAATTTGAAATATAGCGCCAAGTTCGCACATCACTGAGCAGAATCGTTTTCAGTGTCTGATGAGGAATTTCCCCCACGAATCATTATCACTCAATTCTGCAAGTGGTTCTGATTTACTATCGCTGTTCTCTAGCCGGTCTAAAACAACTTTTGACCTAAAGGGACGCTTTTTGGACGCCATGGACGTTTCTCAGTCTCCAGGCAGAAATAACGGTACAAATGCAGGCAGGGCGCCGGACAAAGCACTCGGGACAAAATGTATGTGAAATGGTTTGATACAGGAATGTTATACTATGTGATTTTAGTGAATTTAGTGAATGTCACTTTTTGTCATTTTCAAATTTCCCGCTGTTCCGTCCCCCATATGTCCCGACGCTCGCAGAAGACTGAACCGAGAAGACAGATGCCAGCATCCTCCGGATTACATTGCCGGGGACACTGCAGGAGGGACATCGCGGGAGCGCAGGACAAGTTAAGTGATCGAGGGATCGCAGAGCAGTGCCGCATAGTATTCCTGAGTGCAGCTCGGGGGGTTACCGCTTGTGGTACTGAAACTTTACCCCGAGCTACACTCGGGAATACCACCAGGGAGGTTAGCTGCTGTGTGCAGTGGTTTTGCACAGAGTAGCCTGGATCCTCCTCTTCTCGGGTCCCACGCAGGCCTTTCTGGCTCCTCCCGTCTGTCGGTTGCCCCCACGGCAAGCAGTTTGCTATGGGGGCACCCGCTGCTCCGTGTGTCCATTTACACACGGAGTCTTGGCTTGGCCCCGCTCCTCTCTCTCCTCATTGGCTGACTGGCTGTGATTGACAGCAGTGGGAGCCAATGACTCCCGCTTGCTGTCTCAATCAATTCGGAGGCAGAGACCCGGGACAGTTGAGACTGTAATTCACATCGCTGGATCATGATGAGACTCAGGTAAATATTGAGGGGACTGGGGACAGTGCTGCACACAGAAGGTTTTTTACCTTCATGCATAGACTGCATGAAGAAAAAAAACATTCAGCCTTTACAACCACTTTAAAGTTGAAATATGTGGATGGGTGTAGATATAAATGTTGGGGTATGATGATGGGTGAAGGTATGAAAGATGGGGTATGTGGATGGGTATAGATATCAATTTTGAAACACGTGGATGGGTGAGGATATAAATGTTGGGCTACGTGGATGAGTGTAGATATAAATGTTGGGCTATGTGGATGAGTGTAGATATAAATGTTGGGCTACGTGGATGAGTGTAGATATAAATGTTGGGCTATGTGGATGAATGTAGATATAAATGTTGGGGTATGTGGATGAGTGTAGATATAAATGTTGGGCTATGTGGATGGATGCAGATATAAATGTTGGGGTATGTGGATGAATGTAGATATAAATGTTGGGCTACGTGGATGGATGCAGATATAAATGTTGGGGTATGTGGATGGGTGCAGATATAAATGTTGGGGTATGTGGATGGGTGCAGATATAAATGTTGGGGTATGTGGATGGGTGCAGATATAAATGTTGGGGTATGTGGATGGGTGCAGATATAAATGTTGGGGTATGTTGATGTATGCAGATATAAATGTTTTGGTATGATGATGGGTGAAGATATGAGGATGGGTATGGATGACAATTTTGAAATATGTGGGTGGGTGAGGATATAACTGTTGGAGTATGTGGATGAGTGTAGATATAAATGTTTGAGTATGTTGATGTGTGCAGATATAAATTTTGGGGTATGATGATGGGTGAAGGTATGAAAGTTGTGGTAGGTAGATGGGTATGGATATCAATTTTGAAATATGTGGATGGGTGCAGATATAAATGTTGGGGTATGTGGATGGGTGCAGATATAAATGTTGGGGTATGTTGATGTATGCGGATATAAATGTTGGGGTATGTTGATGGGTGCAGATATAAATGTTGGGGTATGTGGATGGGTGTAGATATAAATGTTGGGGTATGCGGATGTGTGCGGATATAAATGTTGGGGTATGTTGATGTATGCAGATATAAATGTTTTGGTATGATGATGGGTGAAGGTATGAGGATGGGTATGGATGACAATTTTAAAATATGTGGATGGGTGAGGATATAACTCTTGGGGTATGTGGATGGGATGGTTGTTGATATAAGTGTTAGGGTATGTGGATGGGTGTGGATACAAATGTTGTGGTAAGTTGATGAGTGAACATATAAATGTTGGGGTATAATGATGGGTGAAGGTATGAATGTTGCCGTATGTTGATGGGTGTGGACATAAATGTTGAAATACGTGGATGGGTATAGATAAAAATGTTGGAGTATGTGGATGGGTGTGGACATAAATGTTGGTTAGAGGGATAGGTGTGGACATAAGTGTTGGAGTATGTGGATGGGTGAGGGTATACATGTAGGGTATGTGGATGGGTGAGGGTATACATTTTGGGGTATGTTGATGGGTGAGGATAGAAATACTGGGATATGTGGATGGGTATGGATATAAAGGCTGTGATATGCTGAAAGTCATTACATCTAAGAAGCATCTTGCAACATCCATCTGAATGTGACTAACCTCTACTAGCTATACTATGACCTGGATAAATGAGAACTTTCACAGCTAGTAGTTAGAGATGAGCGAATTATTCAAAAATTTGATTCGGCTGATTCGCCGAATTTGCGGGAGAAATTTGATTCGATGCGAATTTATTCGCCGCAAATTTAACTTATTAAAAGGGTTTCTAGGCTTCAGAGAGCCTTTATATTAGTGCAGAACACTGTACCTTTAATTTAAATGCCCTTGGAGTCTGCTGGGGAAGAGAAATAATACTGACAGTCAGTATGACATGCAGATGAGTGCCGTCGATCTTAGAATCACCGCACACTTCACTCATTTGGGCAGTCACGGGGCACGACGAAGAAGAAGAATGAAAAGAAGAATGAAAAGAAGAAGAAGAAGAATGAAAAGAAGAAGAAGAATGAAAAGAAGAAGAATTCCAGTACAGCAAAAAGTGTATCTGCAGAGAGCTCCGCTATTTCTGACAGTTCTCTGACAGTTCCTTCACATTTACAGCGGTTGAAACATTGTATCTATTTGTTTCCGAATAAAAACATCTGTATCCTAAATGGAAACAAATAGATACAATGTTTCAACCGCTGTAAATGTGAAGGAACTGTCAGAGAACTGTCAGAAATAGCGGAGCTCTCTGCAGTGACACTTTTGCCGGCTGATCGGGAAAAATTCGATTCGTGCACCCGAAGTTTGCTAAAATTCGGATTCGATGCGAATCGAATTTTTCCTGATATTCGAAATGAATTCCACTTCGCCAGGTTCGATTCGCTCATCTCTACTAGTAGTAGTTAGTCATTTTAATCTGAACTTGATCTATAATAGTAAAAAATGTCTCATAGCTTATCCAAGCCACTTCTTCAGTTCTAATGAGTGTCAGGAACATTCTCCAGCATTTATATCCACACAGGTAGAATATTAATCCAATCACCATTGAATGTGCCAAAGCAGATGTGGATTGTCCAAGAAAAGGAGTGTGAAAGTTAAAGAACCACCCTTTAAATACTTAATCCTATCCTTGGTGCCAGGAGGTTTGCATAGGTGTCAATCCTTCGATTTACATAGCTGGAGGTGTGACTCAATGTCAAATTCCCTTCACAGATTTATAGATATGTCTTGTCATGATTATGGTCATATCATTCCTGTAGCCTTTTGAGAATTAAATGCTTGACCCATGGAGACCTTCCTACGATCTTCAGACCCAAAGAAAAAGGTTAGATTCACATGTGGATCAGCAAACGGGCAATCTGTTAGTCAATTCCTCCTAGATTGTAAGCTCGAAAGAGCAGGGCCCTCAATCCCCTCATGTTTTGCATTCTATTGGTATTGTTCTGTCACATGTTCTGTCTCCCTTTGTAATGTACAGCGCTGAGCGAACTATTGGCGCTTTATAAATACTGTATAATAATAATAATAATAATAATTCAAAATACCATGTGGACCGCGCATAATTAAGTGCATTAAATTTGACAATACATGAGTAATCTTCCTTCACATTTACAAAGTGAATAATTGTAACATGCAGTCCCAATTCAGAAAAATAAAGTGCTCAGGTGTTGAATACTAATTGGTGAACTTCGTGCAAAAATGACAGGTACTTCTCTGTGCTCAGTCGGTGCCCCACATGGATGTGCACTCACCGTTAGCCGTGGACCACCTATCCAGGGGCGGACTGACAACTCATGGGGCCCCTGTGTCCCAAAAAAGCCTATGAAAAAGCCAATGAAATGTACCAGGGGCATCTCATGGGGCCCCCTACTGACCCCAGGCCCTCGGACAGTGTTCGAATGGTCAGTCCGCCCCTGCACCTATCTCTAGGTTGGTCGTAAGCGCCTGGTTTGGGACTAGCCCAATGCATGATGGCAAGAATGGCACCAATATTCATTCCTGGGAATCATGCTATATGGCTGATAGTAACCAATAGGATGATGACTAATGTGGATATAAATGACAGCGTTCCAGTGTGCGTTCCAAAGGGCGGAAATGGTATCAGCAGAATTTGTGTCATTATTATTATTATTATACAGTATTTATAAAGCGCCAATAGTTCGCTCAGCGCTGTACATTACAAAGGGGGACAGAACATGTGACAGAACAAAACCAATTCAATGCAAAACATGAGGGGATCGAGGGCCCTGCTCTTTCGAGCTTACAATCTAGGAGGGAGGGGATAGTGGCACAAGAGGAGATAGCTGTGTGGGATGGAGTGGTAGGAAGAGTGGAGGAGGTCGGCAAGTTAGCAGGAGGTGGGGTAGGCTTCCCTGAAGAGGTGGGTTTTCAGGGTGCGCCTAAAGGAGAGGAGAGTAGGTGATAATCTGATGGGTTGGGGCAGGGAGTTCCAGAGGATGGGTGACACCCTGGAGAAGTCCTGGAGGCGGGCATGGGAGGAGGAGACCAGGGAACTAGAGAGAAGGAGGTCTTGTGAGGAGCGGAGTGTGCGTGTTGGGTGGTACTTGGATATTAGGTCAGTGATGTAGTTCGGGGCAGTATGGTGGACAGCTTTGTACGTCAGCGTTAGGATTTTGAATTTGATCCGTTGCGCAATCGGAAGCCAGTGGAGGGATTGGCAGAGGGGGGTGGCAGAGATGGAGCAGTTGGAAAGGTGAATGAGTCTGGCAGCCGTATTCAGGATGGACTGAAGCGGGGATAGCCAGCGGCGAGGCAGGCCAGTGAGGAGGGAGTTGCAGTAGTCGAGTCGTGATATGGTGAGGGAGTGGATGAGCTGTTTAGTGGTTTCTGGAGTTAGGAACGTGCGGATTTTGGCGATGTTGCGGAGGTGGAGTCTGCACGAGTTTGTTAAAGATTGGACTTGGGGCTGGAAGGATAGGTTGGAGTCCAGAATGACACCAAGTACTCTGGCCTGCGGGGCGGGTTTGATGGTGGGGTTGTTGGACATGATGGAGAAGTCAATGGGGGGTGGTGTCCGGCTGGGGGGTAGACCAGAAACTCGGTTTTGGAGAGGTTCAGTTTAAGGAAGTGGAGCGACATCCAGTCTGATATGTCGCTTAGTAGGTGTGTGATTCGGGCGGAGACCGAGGGTGTGAGGTCATCAAACATCGACCAGTTTCGTCATCAGGAAGTGCCCTTCATTCCTGTAGCCTTTCGGGAATTAAACGCTTGACCCATGGAGACCTTCCTACGATCTTCAGACCCAATGAAAAAGGTTAGATTCACACGTGGATCAGCAAACGGCCAATCTGTTACTCAATTCACTTGCTATGTTCATTCGACTTTTTGTTTCTCCTTTGGAAAGAAATGTTAGCCGAATCATTTGTTTTTTCCCAAAAAGTTAATCCGCAGAAAAGCAAGTGGCAAGACTTTAAACTAAACCTTTGGAAGGTTATAACAATAGCGATTTGCATAATGGTTACCACACATCCATTTTAAAGCCATCGGAGGCATGAGCCAAGCAATTCTCCCGCTTGTTATAATAAGGGAATTACAATGTTCTTTGGGATCCGTGATACGGTCTGTGTTTATCAAAGGCTCTACTGTAAGGAATATATCACAATATGGCGTTATTATTTACATATATTAACAATGGGCTTGTTTATTTTAATGTAATTGAATTTGTCACAAGGTATTAACCATAAAACATAAAGCAATAACTATTTTGACTTAAATTATAACGCAAAATTTATTACGGCTGCACCGGAGGTATTTTTAAACAGATTTACGCAGCGGATCCATTAATCAGCTTTCATTCTTGAGAATGAATGAAACGGGGGGGGAAGAAACTGCAAGACGAAAGTTAACCAATTATGCCGTAATATATTCAGAAGAAGTTTGGGGGGAAAATAATTTATGGAAATTTTCAGTGGGCCAAATTAATAACGCTAAGATAATTTGCTTTTTTTTTTTTGTTGCTTTCAATTTAAGTCAACACGCTGATGTTTAGGTTTCTCCATAAATTCAATTTGCAAATGCGTTTGTGGTTTCTATATTAAAAGGAAATGCTTTGAATATTAATTTATGTATAAAGTAAAACACATTTAACTTCTCCCAGTAGCTGGAAATATGCAAATAAAAAAAAAATGTACATGGGGACAAGTCAATTGTTTGGAAGAGAGCTTGTTTGCTAGTATAAGAATTTTCCCCCATCCCGCCTGTATGCAATGCTTGCGCACATACTGGAAAAAATTTTGCAAAAATGCCAAAAAAAGCGAGAGTCAATCTCCATCTTAAAGTGGAACTTCACTCTCTCAGTCAACATTGACTATTTTGAATCCTTGCACTCAGGGCTTTTTTCCTTGGAGAATAGGTGCAGGTCAGGGGCGGACTGACCATTTGAGCACTCGGGCACTGCCCGAGGGCCCGGGGTCAGTAGGAGGCTCCATGAAATGCCCCTGGTACCTTTTTATTGGCTTTTTTGGGTGTGCTTTGAGTTTGGGCAAGGACACAGGTGCCCCATGATCCCCTATTGCCCGGGGGCCCCATGATTTGTCAGTCCGCCCCTGGTGCAGGTACTCCCACCCTTTCTGAGTCACATCTTGTCTCCGCCCCTTACCCACCTCTGAGCACCATCCCTTGATTCCTCCCCCTACCCACCTCCCCGTACTGACCCTTTTAGAGGATACAGAAAAAAGTATAATTTTGTGTTGCTAAGTAATTATTAATAAATTCCATACAAATAATAAGCTGTAAAATAGATCTCCTGCAGTCAGAAACAATAGATCCCTCAGAGCAGCAATAGACCACCTAGTAACAATAGATCCACCCCAGTAACAATAAACTCCTGCCAGCAACAATAGATCTTCCAGAAGCCAGCATCAGTAGAACCCCCCCCCCCCCAGCCAGCAACAATAGACCCGTCCCTCAACAGTATAACCCTTAGATCAACAATTGACCTCTTATCAACAATAGATCCCCCCCAGCAACAATAAACCCCCCCACCAAGCAAAAATAGATCCCCCCAGTGGCAATAAACCCCCAGCAGCCAAGAACAATAGATCCTCCAGTACAGGGGCAGACTGACCATTTGGAAATTCGGGCACTGCCCGAGGACCCATGGTCAGTAGGGGGCCCCATGAGATGCCCCTGGTACCTTTTTCATAGGCTTTTTTTAGTTTGGGCAAGGACACAGGGGCCCCATGATCCCCTATTGCCCGGGGGCCCCATGAGTTGTCAGTCCGCCCCTGCTCCAGTACATCCCACCACTCCATGTCATTACGTACATGCACTTCTGGAAGTTCTGGAACTGCATTCCCCCACATTCTCATTGAAAAAAAGCTCTGCTTATGCTCCTAGAATTAGTAACTAGGTAGGAAAGTATATCATATTTACTTGTTTTAAAAAGTTTTTTTACATCGCTTTACATACTTCCTGATTTCCAGGCCTAGGCAAATGATGTCATACATCCCAGGAGTCTTCAGGAGGGGAGGAGGGGTTTTCTCAGCTAAGCATGCCTTCCTGCTTGTATGCCTGAGCAAAGGGCAGATAGATTCCAGGAAGTAAATGCTACATGAATCACCGGCCCTTGCTTAAGACGGCCAGGGCCACAAATGCTAGGAGGTGTTTTTCTAGTGATTTCGCTAGTGATTTTTCTAGCATGTTGATATGGATGGATGGGGAGTGGGCTTTGAATATTAAAAATTAACTAAATAGGGCTTTTGGTTTGTGGTGCTCAGATGCAGTGTAGTTGTATTTTAAATTCTTTGCATTGTTTTATTCCACGAATGCTGACGTGAACGCATACTTTCCGTTTTCAGAAAATGTATATTATATAGGGCGCGCTTGTTGGAGCCCAACCTCTGTAGCTGTAGGATAAAGGTGATGATTATCAGGGATGGATGGATGGATGGGAGCAGTAACACTGAGGCAGCTCTTCTTAGAATGGAAGCAAGGCTCTAATGCAGTAACAAGAGAGGAAGGCGCCTCTAAGCGCAGTATTGACAATTTATTTAGTAAACAATGGATAAATTGCACTTACAAGATAAATAGTTAAAAAGACCCATCGTGTGGTAATTGGATCCAGGTGGGACATCTAGCCGTCCAGCAGCAAACTATGCCTATAGGATCAGGAAGTAGAGTCCAGGATGTGCCTGTGCATCAAAATAAGGTGTGAAGAAGGAGCCTATTGAGCATGCTCCGAAATGCATTACCGCCCCCTTCACCTCCTACATCCGACTCTGCTGTCCAAGCTTCATTTTGATGCACAGGCACATCCTGGACTATACCTCCTGATCCTATAGACATAGTTTACTGCTGGACGGCTGGATGTCCCACCTGGATCTAATTACCACACGATGAGTCTTTTTAACTATTTATCTTGTAAGTGCAATTTATCCATTGTTTACTAAATTGTCAATACTGCACTTAGAGGTGCCTTCCTCTCATTTTCTTGATACTTTCTGTTTTCACCCAACATTCCACATACCCCAGAGGTGTTGCACCCATAAGGGCTTGCTCACAGGGATTAGAGTAGGTACTCCATTCCCCATGAGCAAGCTCTTATGGGTGAAACACATCTGGCAAGTGTGATATTACATTACATTACATCGAGTTTATATAGCGCCAAAGGGTGTGCTCAGCCCTGTACAATAGAGGGGGGGACAATACATGAGACAGTACAGCAACTACAAACAGCACACGAGGGGTTAGAGGGTCCTACTCTTTGGAGCTTACAATCTAGGAGGGAGGGGGTAGTGGTACAGGAGGAAGTGGCTGTGGGGGATGGAGTGGTAGGAGGAATGAAGGAGAATGGCTGTTAGGTGAGGGTGGGGTAGGCTTCCCTGAAGAGGTGGGTTTTCAGGGACCGCCTGAAGGTGAGGAGGGAAGGTGACAGTCTGATGGATTGGGGTAGTGAGTTCCAGAGGATGGGGGAGGAGCTGGAGAAGTCTTGCAGATGTGCGTGGGAGGAGGAGACCAGGGAGCAAGATAGAAGGAGGTCCTGTGAAGAGCGAAGGGTACGGGTAGGGTGGTACCTGGGAATCAGGTTGGTTATGTAGTTAGGGGCAGTGTTGTGAATGGCTTTGTAGGTCAGAGGGAGTAGTTTGAATTTGATGCGTTGGGCGATAGGGAGCCAGTGGAGGGATAGGCATAGGGGGGTGATATATTTGGTGGAATCTGAATTCATGCATACTCCTATGTCAAAGTTGGAGGTGATGAAACGTGTCAGCTGGTGGTTACTCGCTACCGGAAGTGGCGTTGATCCCAGAACCGGAAGTGACATGGCGTCTGAGCCTGATTATTCTGAGGGTGGTGAGAATATTGAGATAACAGGCACACCACACTATGGTACCATGAGATGAGCTGTTTTTAATATAATATTCTGTATGTGGCTTTTTAATTAATACATATTGTTGAAATGAGAGGAGCCTAGATGTATATGTCACGCCGCTGAGGCCGTCAGGAAGGCCAGCGGCCATCTTGGAATTTCTTGCATTGCCAGACATTGCCAGATGTGAGTGCATTCCTGTATTTACCTATCATTCAGCTTGATGTTTACTAAAATACTGCACTATCAAGTACCCTTTTTTGGCTTGTTATTCCACAAGCCTTTTAAGGTGGATATCTACAAACACCTTTTGGGTCCCTATCCATTGGTCATGTATATCTGAGGAGATGTCCCTGGAGAGTAAAATGCATCTGGAACGTGTGGTATGGTGTATGGTATGCATGAATTCAATTATATCCCCAACACGTGAACTAAAGATGGTTCAATATGGCATCTCCTCCTCACTGGTAGCAGTGTAAAAATACCAAATATTTTAACTTAGCATATAACATAATTAAATATGAACAAAATCCTCTTCTTTTAGCCTGCAAACAAATTGTGCAAAAAAATATGTAACCAAAGTCTATAAGCACCTCTGGATAAGTGCTCATTTCCTTCCTGAAACATCCACCACGCTCCAATTGTGCTCATGCACTGCCTCTCCCCTTTGAATTGCAACTCACTGGATGAATATGCCAACCATTGTCATGACTGGCATATAAGGACTTCACCAAAACCTTCCAGCATTAAATCCTTAAATACATCTCTCTGTCCGACTCAATTATAAATGGAAAAATAAAAAATAACCTCCAATAGTATAGTAACTCATTTCAACAATATAAAAACATGGGATCAGGGGCGGACTGACCATTTGGAAACTCAGGCACTGCCCGAGGGCCCGGGGTCAGTAGGGGGCCCCATGAAATGCCCCTGGTACCTTTTTCATAGGCTTTTTTGAGTTTGGGCAAGGACACAGGGGCCCCCTGATCCCCTATTGCCCGGGGGCCCCATGAGTTGTCAGTCCGCCCCTGATGCAGCCTCTGCAACTGTAACTCTGCCTATCAAACTTGCCCATTGGAGTCAACTGCCTGCACTTTTTCATATGAAATCTACCTTAGATCTTTTTTTTTGGGGGGGGGGGGGGGTAACTTTCTTTTTTTCTTTTTTCTGCCTGTCAACAAGCTTAGTTAAATGTGCCACCTTGATGAAAGAATTATTCTATTAAAACTGTGCCCTTCTAATGACAATGTCAAAATTCCGAGCTCCTGACAAAACAATGTGCAATTTAAAGCATATGAAAGACTCAAAAAAGAAAAAAAGATCCTGATAGATACCGTATTTTCTCTCAGCAGCATGTTTTGTCCAGTTTTGACCCATTGATCCTACCAGTAAGGGAACTCCTTTCATAAAGTTAATGAGAACCTCCTGCGCTCCTAATCCAATAAATAAAACAAATAGATAATACAGCTGCCAACATCCAATCATATACCTATTGATCTATGGACAAAAATGCACTTTAAATGTATATAGTGCTACATCATTTACTGTGCATTTTTGTCCTTTCATAAAGTGATAATGCTGGCATCAGTAAATAAATGACACAAAAACAGCCAAAACTTTTGGAGGATAACACCACTCCCCCTTCATTCAATCTTGAAACGAGGTACACCTGGACCAAGGTCACTCTTTTCTTTGATTCCAACCAAATTTTTTCTTGTGTTGAGCCCTATTAAAAGAAGAGTGTTGTTTTCACCGAAACACTTTGCATGCTTTTATGTGATTTATTTACCAACAATTAAAACGATCCTAAACTCATCTCCTTTTGGTCTGGCACTGGCTTATGTATCTCTGTAGAATTTGATGGAATACTGTGCATACTTTCACACTATGGCAAGCACTGCCTATCCCCCACCATGCTACAGTTCAAATTCTATATGCCTCGAAATCTAGCACTCACTTGCAGGGCTGTCTTAATAGCATCATGGGCCCCTGGACAATGGAATTTACTGGTGTCCCTACCAGCCTGCCCCAATTTATACCCCTATTCTTAACACCCCTGGCGATATGCCTAAGTGTAGCTCGGGGTAAAGTTTCAGCACCACAAGCGGTGACCCCCCCCAGCTACACTCGGGAACAGGGGCGAACTGACAACTCATGGGGCCCTGGGCAATAGGGGATCATGGGGCACCTGTGTCCTTGCCCAAACTCAAAAAAGCTTATGAAAAAGGTACCAGACACATCTCATGGGGCCCCTTCCTGACCCCGGGCCCTCAGGCAATGCCCGAGTTTTCAAATGGTCAGTCCGACCCTGCTCGGGAATACCCTGCAGCGTTGCTCCGGGATCTCTTCTGCACTTACCTTTTCCTTCGCTCCCGCAATGCCACTCCTGCATCTGTCTTCCGGGTTCCATTCCCTGCGACGTCGGGACATACGGGGGACAGAACTGGCGGGAAATTTGAAAGTTGTAAAAGTGACATTCACTAAATCCACTAAAACCACATAGTATTCCATTCCTGTATCAAACCATTTCACATACATTTTGTCCCGAGTGCTTTGTCCTGCACCCTGCCTGCATTTTTACTGTTCTTTCTGCCTGGAAACTGAGAAACGTCCATGGCGTCCAAAAAGCGTCCCTTTATGTCAAAAGCGGTTTTAGACCGGCTAGAGAACAGCGATAGTAAATTAGAACCACTTGCAGAATTGAGTGATAATGATTCGTGGGGGAAATTCGTCATCAGACACTGAAAACGATTTTGCGACTTTGCCCGAGTTTCCAAATGGTCAGTCCGCCCCTGGGGTGAAGTGAATTTCCTAAAAGGAGAATGATCCCAAGCCCCCCAAATGGAGTGGAAAATACCTGAATGCTCACCCACTGAGGCCATAAGATATTCCATTTCCCTTATGTCAGAGATCGCTCCTATGAAATGGTCTTGTGATGGTGTATCTAGTGATTTCCAAAAATGCAGTAGCACCCTTCTAGCAGCTGTCAAAAAATGTAGTCCCAACCGTTTACCTAAAGGGCAAGCCCAGGAGATAACGGAGTGGGTCTAGGGGCAGGGCAACATTAAGTACTTGTTCCAATACCCTTTGAACCATAACCCAATATCCCACAATCCGCAGGCAGAATCAAAGGATATGTGACAATGTACCCACTCCATCCACGCATCTCCAGCATCTATCAAATAAGCGTGGGCTAATTGCATGGAGTACCACGGGGATCTTATACCAATGCATCAACACCTTATATATGTATATTTTCTTTGTATACAACACAGTGAGAGGACTTGGCAGCAGAATCCCATATCGCCTGCCAACACTTTAAAGGTATTGAACACTGAAGTTCTTCTTCCTACCTCCTCATATGTCGATGTGGCTTCTCAGTTACATGTTCCCTATTAAAAAGCAATCTATATAGGGAGGTGATAAGGTGTTGTTGGGAGGCATTATAATAGCTATTCTCTCAAAATCTGTAGGGTGGTCTAATGTTACTTCTTTATTTTTTGCTGTCACAAAAAGTACACAGATATTCAATTGAACTTTTATGGGTTTCTAGTGACATATTTTTATTTGTATTTATACAATCACAGAAAAAGTATATATAACTCAACTTGGTGGAAACCAATGTTTGTGGGTAGGGGATCATAAAGGAAACAAATCTGGTTGATACGTGGTTTAGTATGGGTACCAGACCTCCTGTTGGGTTAGAAGTGAAGTTGGGTGCTGATATCTATGATAGTGGTTGGCTGGGCATAAGGGTTGATTGGAGTAGGGTCTCGGGGAGACTTTACCTTCTCTTTACTAATGATTGTCTAGCCAATCATGAGCTCTCCAAGGCTTACATTTATGTTTTATCAATGTATGCCTTTACCTTGCATGCATTTATTACCTTCTTGCACAGTTCATTGGAAGTAAAAGAGTTTTCGATAAACTATTATTATTATTATTCAGGATTTATATAGCACCAGCAGTTTACGTAGTAGGACCAAGGGACATATTTGTCCCATGTTTTTAATTGCGTGTATCATCTGATTAAGAACTTAAAACACTTTTTTTTTTTTTGGTTTGAGTCAAAATATTAGTTCTTATCAGCAAACAACAAATGGATCTAGCTTTTTGCCAATTTTTTTCATGAAATGGCTTAGTTACAGCAAATGAAGTGTACGAAAAACAAAAAAATAGATTCTTTTGGCGTTCCAAAATCTTACGGTCCTCAAAGGGTTAACAACATGAGGGCATACAGTACAGTTACAATACAATTCAATACAGGAGGAATCAGAGGGCCTTGCTCGCTAGAGCTTACAATCTAGGAGGGAAGGTCAAGCGACACAAGAGGTAATAGCGGTGGGGGATGAGCAGATGGAGAAAATAAAACTCCAGTTGTTAGGTGGGGGCAGAATAGGCTTCTCTGAAGGGGTGGGTTTTCAGGGACCGTCTAAGAGCAAACAGAGTAGGAGATAGTTGGACAGATTGGGGTAGGGAGTTCCATAGGATAGGAGAGGCTCGGGAAACAACCTGGAGGCGAACATGGGAGGAGGTGACGAGGGAGATATAGAGCAGGAGGTCTTGAGAGCAACAAAGAAAATTATTAGGTCTGTATTTAGAGATTAGGCTAGTGATGTAGCTGGGGGCTGAGTTGTGGATGTAGACTCCAAAATCTCAGTTGTCTTCTATTAAAACAGAAGATGAGCCAAGTTGAATGATCATTGCCACAATTTATTGGGCGCTCCATGTCGATATTGTATGAGTCGAGTACAAATTTGAAGACACATATATTCCCCCCGTAGTGTATTGCTATAACTCAATCAGTCTGTTGCATACTTCCAAATAAAAGCTCATGTTTGATGGACACATATATTGTTTCTACTAGTAGTTTGCATATCAATCCTTATTACAAATGGAATTATGCAAATCCACTTGACATCACCAGCTACAATATTAAGACTGTAGATCAACATGAAACTGCAAGTTGTTGTGGTGATATATAACCATCATCCACATTAATGGGGCAATAGCCAGAGCTGATTTAAAATGGATGTGTATTGTACTTCCAGCTTGGTTTTATTAGTTTTTGCCGTTTTAGTGAGGAATAAACAATGTTATTGAGATTATAGGACAATTTTAAATTATTATTTTCGATCCACTCAGTTTTGCACTCAGCCTTTAATTTTAGGTTACCAGAAATATTGTGAAAATTGATAGATAGATAGATAGATAGATAGACAGATAGATAGATAGATAGATAGATAGGAGATAGATAGATAGATAGATAGATAGATAGATAGATAGATAGATAGATAGATAGATAGATAGGAGATAGATAGATAGATAGATAGATAGATAGGAGATAGATAGATAGATAGGAGATAGATAGATAGATAGATAGATAGATAGATAGATAGATAGATTGATAGACTATCTTCTTTCTTTCTTTCTTTCTTTCTTTCTTTCTTCCACTACTGCAGTCCTGGCCCATGCCAACTCTTCTTGTTGACCGTCTGACATCATCACCCTACTGCTGGACTCTTCAGGGCCAAATGGCCCCAGTGTGAAGTGTCCACATCCATATCCAGTGACATGGACACCTGAAGAAGGACCCTCTCCCTGGGGCAGTCCTGGCCCACCCTCAAGCGGTATTGTTGTTGCCCCATTGTCTTGACATCTACTGTATACAGTACCTCTGGACTCTTCAGAAATAGCGAATTCGGTGGGAAGTGTTCAAATCACTAGGCAGTGACATGGCTACCAGAAGAAGGACCCTTCTAACTCTGCAAAAAAGACTTTGGACCTGACATGTCATGTGACCTGGATTCAGGTAAGTATTTGGGCCATTAAAGAGAAACTACACCCCTCTTCCCTGTGTGATTTTTTTCTCCTCCTACCTGCTTTCCTGGATTATCATCTAAACCAGGGCTTAAAATTTTAAGTCCTGAGTTGCTAGCCAGGTCTTAAGAGTTACTCGCCACCAGTTCCCCCACCCAACCCTTACCCTGCCTCACTCCTAATTCCGCCCCTAAACATTCCCTCGTAAATTATTTAATGAAATTACACTGTTAAATGTTACCCACATTACATCAGGGTCCCCAGAGTCCCCCCACACTACATCAGGGCCCCCAATGTCCCCCTAAACACTCCATCATATTTAGACCATGCTCCGCATACAACCATAACCCCCCATAATTTTTCACTCACAAAACAATAACTCTACCAAGCATATCCTACCTACTATCCAACCCAGCAATGCCTCAAATGCCCCATCCTCTACCACCCATAATACCCACATCATCCTGAACCTGTCCAAACCACCCATACATGTAGGTTTACATACAGACATATGTACATACACACACACAAACAGAGACACATGCACACACACACACACAGGCATGTACATACACACACACACAGAAACATGTACACACAAGCACAGAGACACATGTACACACACACACACACACATACAGACACATGTATACACACACAGACACATGTACAGACACACATACATGAACAGACACACAGACACATGTACATACACAGAAATACACATGCACAGACACATGTACATACACACAGACACATGTACATACATACACAGACACATGTACACACAGACACATGTACATACATACACACAAACACACACATGTACATGCACACACACACACGTACATGCACACAGACACATACACACACAGACACATGTACACACACACATATATGTACATAGACGCAGACACATGTACAGATACACACATGTAGATACACACATACACATGTACATGCATACACAGACACATACAAACACACACACAGATACATGTACATACACACACAAACACACGGACACAGCCCTATAAAAAGTTGCAGAAGTTCGTTACCTTCTCTCACAGAGCCGGGTACTGCACTCTAGGGGGAGGCAGAGAGCACAGCACACACTCCTTCCTTTGCTTTCACTTTGATCAACTATTGAGCAGTCTGACGGCTCCCAGTGCCAATGACAGATCTGGCCCTGAGTTCCGAGCTGCTCAGCAAGACGGCCCTGGGGACACACTCGCTACCACAATAATTTCCACTCGCCAATGCGAGCTGGCCAGTGGAAATGTCAAGGCCTGATCTAAAAACATACTCACCTGTGCAGCTGTAACCTGCCAAATGCCGCCGCATGTCGGGTCCCATGTTCTTTGCTGATGTTATTAGGGGGTTGACTGCCGCTTACAGGCCTTGGTAGCCACTCCACTTTGATGCTCCACTACATATTCTCTATGTGTTCTACAAAGCCTCAAAGCACAATGTGTGATGTGAGTATCACAAGAGGCTTTGGGCAGGAAGGGGAAATCATTCTTGCCTAGTCAACAAAGGCAGAATCGTGAGCTGTGCTTCCTCGAGAAAGGGTCTTCCACGGGAATATTTTACATTTTCTGAAAGGTGAAAGGGGGGGGGGATAAGTTAAATGTAAAGTGGAGTTCCAGCCATTTTAGTGTTTATTAAAAGGCAGCAGCTACAAAAACTGTAGCTTCTGGCTTTTAACCCCCACTGGTATTCCCGAGTGTAGCTCGGGGTAAAATTTCAGCACCACAAGCGGTAACCCCGAGCTACACTCCGGAATACTCTGCAGCGCTGCTCCCTTCTGCACTTACCTTGTCCTGCACTCCCGCGATGTCCCCCCTGCAGCGTCCCTGGCAATGTCCTCCGGCCGATGCCAGCATCTGTCTTCCAGGTTCCTGTGACGTCAGGACATACGGGGGACAGAACTGGCAGGAAATTTAAAAATTTCAAAAAGTGACATTCACTAAATTCACTAAAATCACATAGTATAACATTCCTGTATCAAACCATTTCACATACATTCTGTCCCGAGTGCTTTGTCCTGTCCCCTGCCTGCATTTTTACTGTTCTTTCTGCCTGGAAACTGAGAAACGTCCATGGCGTCCAAAAAGCGTCCCTTTATGTCAAAAGCGGTTTTAGACCGGCTAGAGAACAGAGATAGTAAATCAGAACCACTTGCAGAATTGAGTGATAATGATTCGTGGGGGAAATTCCTCACCAGACACTGAAAACGATTCTGCGACTTTGCTCAGTGATGTGCGAACTTGGCGCTCTATTTCAAATTTCAGTGTTTTTGGTTTGATTATATTATTGAATTAAATTTATTATTATTATATTATTATTGTTTATGATTATTTATTAAATTATAATTTATGATTTCGTGTTTTGAATTTTATCATACCCGGGAGGTTTACTAGACTCTTGTTCGGACAGATTTCAGTGAGTTATTCCTAAGAATTACAGGCCTACAATAAAAAAACTACATATTTCCATGCAAAAAAATGTACCGCTTTGAGCACAGAAATATGGACATAATCAGACCGCAAGGGAGGTTAATAAACACACACTTAGCTGTCCTAGAGTCCAGCGATATTCTCACCATCCCTTCTCCCCTCCACGGCACTGGCATTTCAACTGTGGGCACCAGGCTTAGACAGCTTGCGGCTTCACAGCCTGGTGCCCACTGAGCATGCACGAGTCGCCCTGCATTTCCTAATTGATCCAGAAGTCTCCTGGGACTTGTGAAAGTTCCCAGAAGCCTGCAGGAGGGGCTGAACTTCCAGCTCACTTCACCGTGGCGAACTGAGATGGAAGGTATCCGCTCCCCCCCAAAAGGTGCCAATTATGGCAGTGTAGGGAGAGGGGATATGAGGCAAATAAGCGGAGCTTCCACGTTTGAGTGGAACTTAGCTTTAAGTTCTAAATCTGAGTGAATATCTGCTTTAGGTTTAATTTTTTTATTATTACTTTTATTACTAATTGGATAATTAACTCCCTGTCAGGAAATGGGAAGATCGCTGCGGCGATCGAATCCGCACATGCATAGAGTCCTGACAAAACGTACAGACATGCGGGCACTAGGACCCAGACGTGCCTGTCACCAATAACGGCGCTGGGCAAGCACTAGGACCCAGGAGCGCCTGTCAGGAGTTGGGCGGGCTATTTAAACCCAGCTCTTGCAATGCTCAAGTGCCAATTGGCCAATCAGTGGTCACATGCAAAGTAGTAAGCAAGATGTCACTTGTGACATCATTGCTTAGTACTTGTGAAATCTGTGAATGGTCACAGAGGTCACATGGTACAAGGCTACTCACAACAGCCTTGTACCATGTGACAAGCTGCGACCAATCACAGCTCACACAGTAGTTCTCAATGGCTGCAAGAATGCAGACAGAGAGAAGGAGAAGCGATTGCTTTTACATCCTATATGGGTGTAAAAGCAATCAGTGTAAAAAAAAAAAAATCTTCATCACCCCCCACAAGTAGTACAGTGTCACCATGCTAGGGTGACAGTATGTAAAAAAAAAAAACCATAAATAATAATATAAAAAAATAAAATAAAAATGTAAAAAAAATGTTTAAAAATTATAATTTTTGGTTATAAACTAATTTGGCTTATTTTGTTTTTACTAAAAAGATAACAGAATACATTTTGGCCAAGATTTATGATGAAAGATTATTTATTTGCAAAATTTTATAAGAAAAACACTTTTTTTCAAAATTTTTGGACTTTTTCATTTACATTGCAAAAAAAAAAATCCCAGTGGTGAATAAATACCACCAAAATAAAGCTTTATCTGTCTCAAAAAAATGGTAAAAAATTCATATGTGTACAGTGTTGCATGACCGCGCAATTGTCATTCAAAGTGTGATAGCGCTGAAAGCTGAAAATTGCCCTGGACAGGAAGGGGGGAAAGTGTCCGGACTGGAAGGGGGGAAAGTGTCCGGACTGGAAGGGGGTAAAAGTGTCCGGACTGGAAGGAGGGGAAAGTGTCCGGACTGGAAGGGGGTAAAAGTGTCCGGACTGGAAGGGAGTGAAAGTGTCCGGACTGGAAGGGGGGGAAAGTGTCCAGACTGGAAGGGGGTGAAAGTGTCCGGACTGGAAGGGGGTGAAAGTGTCCGGACTGGAAGGGGGTGAAAGTGTCCGGACTGGAAGGGGGTGAAAGTGTCTGGACTGGAAGGGGGTGAAAGTGTCCTGACTGGAAGGGGGTGAAAGTGTCCAGACAGGAAGGGGGTAAAAGTGTCCGGACTGGAAGGGAGTGAAAGTGTCCGGACAGGAAGGGGGTAAAAGTGTCCGGACTGGAAGGGGGGGAAAGTGTCCGGACTGGAAGGGGGGGAAAGTGTCCGGACTGGAAGGGGGGAAAGTGTCCGGACTGGAAGGGGGGGAAGTGTCCGGACTGGAAGGGGGTGGAAGTGTCCGGACTGGAAGGGGGTGGAAGTGTCCGGACTGGAAGGGGGTGAAAGTGTCTGGTGGAATGGAGGTGAAAGTGTCCGGACAGGAAGGGGGTAAAAGTGTCCGGACTGGAAGGGAGTGAAAGTGTCTGGACAGGAAGGGGGTAAAAGTATCTGGACTGGAAGGGGGGGAAAGTGTCCGGACTGGAAGGGGGTGAAAGTGTCCGGACTGGAAGGGGGTGGAAGTGTCCGGACTGGAAGGGGGTGAAAGTGTCCGGATTAGAAGGGGGGGAAAGTGTCCGGACTGGAAGGGGGGAAAGTGTCCGGACAGGAAGTGGGTGAAAGTGTCCGGACTGGAAGGGGGGGAAAGTGTCTGGACTGGAAGGGGGGGAAAGTGTCCGGACAGGAAGTGGGGGAAAGTGTCCGGACTGGAAGGGGGGGAAAGTGTCTGGACTGGAAGGGGGGGAAAGTGTCCGGACAGGAAGTGGTTAAAGGACAACTGTTGCCTTCTATGGTACCTTTATAGTTATTTAACACTGTTCCATTGAAAAAAACAAGTTTAAAATGCATATGAAATTTTTAATATTCTTTTTAATGCATTTTTGGTAAGTTTACTGGTTGCATTATTTTGCTTGGTTGGATTCATTAATAACTTATGAGTGTGGTACTAGATTGGCCCATATTTAATTCAAGTGAGGGAATTTCATTTTATTTCATTTTATTTCATCTGGACGGCACAGTGGCTAAATGGTTAGCACTTCTGCCTGGCATTACTAGGGATCGCTGGTTTGAATCCCAACCATGGCACCACCTGCCTGGAGTTTGAAAGTTCTCCCTGTGCCTGTGTGGGTTTCCTCCCATACTCCAAAGACATGCTGGTAGGTTAATTGTCTCCTGTCTAAATTGTCCCTAGTATGTGTATGTATGAATGTGAGTTAGGGACCTTAGATTGTACGCCCCTTGAGGGTTAGGGACTGATGTGAATGTACAATATACTGTATATGTAAAGCGCTGTGTAAATTGATGGCGCTATATAAGTACCTGAAATAAATGTAGAGGCATATGGCAGCTGATATATCAACAGGGGTGGACTGACAACTCATGGGGCCCCTGGGCAATAGGGGATCATGGGGCCCCTTTGTCCTTGCCAAACTCAAAAAAGCTGATAAGAAAGGTACTAGGGGCATCTCATGGGGCCCCCTACTGACCCTGGGCCCTCGGGCAGTGCTCAAGTTTCCAAATGGTCAGTCTGCCCCTGTATATCAACCTCCCTCTCTATATTCTCCTGCTGCTGAAGATCAGCAGTTGCCATTGACCAGGGGCGGACTGACCATTTGGAAACTCGGGGAGGGCCCGGGTCAGTAGGGGGCCTATGAGATGCCCCTGGTACATTTTTCATAGGCTTTTTTGAGTTTGGGCAAGGACACAAGGGCCCCATGATCCCCTATTGCCCGGGGGCCCCATGAGTTGTCAGTCCGCCCCTGCCATTGACATCACGTGTGTGACAGCTGCTCCCCCTCTACAAGCGAGCCTAAAAAGCGAACTCTCCAGAAAGCGTTTACCCTCTTGAAATGTGTTAAACAGCCTCCATCTACATTGCTTTGTATACCTATATATGATTTCTACAACAAATCACAAAAATAACAAAGCCCTCTGTTTTCCTGAAAGTGTAAATGTTTACGTCCCTTTGCTTGTCACTTTCCAGAATTTCTTTACCGGATCAAAAAAAAAAAAAAGAAAAGAAAAATATCAGCTTCCCATTGTGTCAGCTGTGAGAGAAGAAGATTCCACATTTGTAGCGACTTGTTACCAAAGTGGATAAAATGATTCTTGGTGTCTATGAAGATTTTAACACCTCCGGCAGTAAATGCATACTTTATTGAGGTATGAATCGTTCAGGGAATTTTGAAACGCGGTAGAAAATTGAGACACATGTGGATGTAATTGTTCTCCTTCTAGAATGCTGAAATAAATAGTATTCCTTTATTTTAAGCAAGTGTACTAAATCAACTGAAGAATAATTGTTCTGGAGAGTTCTGCCAAGTGAGTGAACATTCCGTTTAAACATTCCCTAATGTAATGTGAATTGATGAGGCTTCGGAGCCACACAATGAAAATGATCATAATGTGTCACTCTTCATTCCTCCAAATTGCTTGCATTTAGATTTGTCATTCAGCGTGCGTTAATTCCATTTTGGAGGATGTTAGTGTCTGTGGAGATAAAGAGGCAGCCTTTATTTTTATGCCTATGTGGGAAGATTCATCGGTAAAGGAATGATAGCGGAGCATGGTTCAACAAAAGGCTGCCAGTGGCATAATGGTAAAGGGCGGATTAGGGGCACAGTGATATAGTGGTAAGTGTTCTTGGTGGCACAGCGGTAAAGGTTCTTGGTGGCACAGTGGTAAGTGTTCTTGGTGGCACAGCGGTAAAGGTTCTTGGTGGCACAGTGTTCTAATGGTAAGAGTGTTGGGTGGCACAGTGGCCTAGTGGCAAGGGTCTAGTGATAAGGGTGCTAGGTGGCCCAATGGTATAGAGGTAAGTTTTCTTGGTGGCACAGTGGTACAGTGATAAATGATCTTGGTGGCACAGTGTTCTAATGGTAAGGGTGTTGGGTGGAACAGTGGTCTAGTGGCAAGGGTCTAGTGATAAGGGTGCTAGGTGGCACAATGGTATAGAGGTAAGGGTGTTGGGCTGTATATTGATAATAGTTCTGGGTGGCCCAGTGGTATAGTATTAAGGGAAATAGGTGGCACCATGTTATAGTGGTTAGGGAACAGGGGCGGACTGACCATTTGATCACTCGGGCACTGCCCGAGGGCCCGGGGTCAGTAGGGGGCCCCATGAGATGTCCCTGGTACCTTTCATTGGCTTTTTCATAGGCTTTTTTGGGTGTGGGCGAGGACACAAGGGCCCCATGATCCCTTATTGTCCGGGGGGCCTCATGAGTTGTCAGTCCACCCCTGTTAGGGAACCATATGGCACAGTAGTATAGATGGCACAGGTGTTAAAGTAGTAAGAGACCTGGATGGTAGAGAGGTAAGGAAATAGGTGGCATCATGCCTTAGTGGTTAGGGAACCAGATGGCACAGTAGTATAGAGTTAAGGGGTCATGTTAAATAATAGAAAGGTAGCATGGTGAAACAGTGATAGTTGAATAGTATGAAAATGTGGCATTGTGGTAAATGAGATGAGTAGCACAATGGTATGGTGATAAGGGAACTAGATGGCACAGGTGTTAAAGTAGTAAGAGACCTGGATGGCAGAGAGGTATAGTAGCAAGTTAACATGGTGGCAGAATGGAAAAAGTTTTAAGTGTGCTGGGGGCACAGTGGTATAGTGGTAAGTTTTCTTGGTGGTACAGTGATAAATGATCTTGGTGGCACAGTGTTCTAATGGTAAGGGTGTTGGGTGGCAAAGTGGTCTAGTGGTAAGGGTCTAGTGATAAGGGTGCTAGGTGGCACAATGGTATAGAGGTAAGGGTGTTGGGCTGTATATTGATAATAGTTCTTGGTGGCCCAGTGGTATAGTATTAAGGGAAATAGGTGGCACCATGTTATAGTGGTTAGGGAACAGGGGCGGACTGACCATTTGATCACTCGGGCACTGCCCGAGGGCCCGGGGTCAGTAAGCGGCCTCATGAGATGCCCCTGGTACCTTTCATTTGGCTTTTTCATAGGCTTTTTTGGGTGTGGGCGTGGACACAAGGGCCCCATGATCCCTTATTACCCGGGGACCTGTCAGGAATGGACTTGCCAATAACGGTGGGACTCACCTGCCTTGTGGGCTGCAGTACCAGGGCTGGCCAGCGGGTGCTCTCAGCAATCAGAGACTCACCCCTGCAGTCAGCCAAAACACCTGAAGCTGATTGCAGGGGTTGTATTTAAGGAATGGCCAGACTCACAGTCAGGGCCTTGGTGTGTGTTTTTACATGGGCCCCTGTATCTTGTAACCTGCATTCCTGTTCCTGTTTCTGCCTGACTTGTTGCCGACCCTGCCTGATCCTGACCTCTGCTGACTTCTCCTGTTTGATCCCTGGCTTGTGACCCTGACCATTCTCTCTGCCTGCTCCTCCTGTACCTACCTGCCCGATAGTTATCGACCCGGCCTGCCTGACTACGTTGTGCTCTATATGTGTATGTACCTGTGTATCTATATCAGTTTAGGTTTGGGTTTGTTTCACCTTGTTGTATGTATTTGTGTTAGCTTGGGGTTTGGTGCACTGCGTTTATGTTTGTATTGTTAGTCTCAATAAATTATATTATTTACTATATCTGAAGCCTGCGTTTCCCTGTCAGTCCACACACTTCTGGTCACACCGCATCCCTGACAGGGCCCCATGAGTTGTCAGTCCACTCCAGTTAGGGAACCATATGGCACAGTAGCATAGTGTTAAGGGGGTCATATAAATAGTGGAAAGGGAGCATGGTGAAACAGTGATAGTTGAATAATATGAAAATGTGGCATTGTGGTAAATGAGGTGAGTAGCCCAATGGTATGGTATGGTGATAAGGGAACTAGATGGCACAGGTGTTAACCTCCCTGGCGGTATTCCCGAGTGTAGCTCGGGGGTAACATTTCAGTACCAAAAGCGGTAACCCCGAGCTACACTCGGGAATACCATGCGGCGCTGCTCCGGCATGTGTTCTTCACTTACCTTACCCTGCGCTCCCACGATGTGTCCCCTGCAGCGTCCCCGGCCATCTCCTCCGGCCGATGCCGGCATCCGGCTTCTGTGTCCTGTCCCTGTGACGTCGGGACGTACGGGCGCCGCTGCCGCCGGCGGCGGGAAATTTAAAAATTTAAAAAAATGTCATTTTTTTTTTTTTCATTTTACACAGTAAAAACATTGCTGTTTCAACCTATTTCACATACATATTGTCCCGAGTGCTTTGTCCGGCGCCCTGCCTGCATTTTGTCTGTTCTTTCTGCCTGGAAACTGAGAAATGTCCATGGCGTCCAAAAAGTGTCCCTTTAGGTCAAAAGCGGTTTAGACCGGCTAGAGAACAGCGATAGTAAATCAGAACCACTTACAGAATTGAGTGATAATGATTCGTGGGGGAAATTCGTCATCAGAAACTGAAAACGATTTTGCGACTGAGCTCAGCAATGTGCGAACTTGGCGCTATATTTCACATTTCAGTGTTTTTGGTTTGATTATATTATTGAATTAAATTTTTATTATTTTTATATTATTTTTATGATTATTTATTAAATTATAATTTATGATTTTGTGTTTCAATTTTTATCATACCCGGGATGTTTACTAGACTCTTGTTCGGACAGATTTCAGTGAGTTTTTCCTAAAAATTACAGCCTACAATAAAAAAAATACATATTTCCATGCAAAAAAATGGTACCGCTTTCAGCACCAAAAATCTGAAATAATCATACCGCCAGGGAGGTTAAAGTAGTAAGAAACCTGGATGGCAGAGAGGTATAGTGGTAAGTTAACATGGTGGCAATGGCTCATAAACAGGGAATCAGAGAAAAAGCCACCATAGTGTAATAGAGTAAAGTTTATTATACCATACACAAACGCCAAAGACCGACTCACACATTCAAATCAGGTCAGACCCACCAGGCATGAACTGTATAACCCACAGTCAGGGTGCTTGCATAGAGGAGTCCAAAAATGGCTGCTGTCCATGCGTAATTGTTTCACATATATCACCTATCACCAGGGGCGAACTGACAACTCATGGGGCCCCCGGGCAATAGGGGATCATGGGGCCCTTGTGTCCTTGCCCAAACTCAAAAAAGCCTATGAAAAAGGTAC
Source organism: Staurois parvus (assembly GCF_062004578.1). Taxonomy (NCBI): domain Eukaryota; kingdom Metazoa; phylum Chordata; class Amphibia; order Anura; family Ranidae; genus Staurois; species Staurois parvus. The sequence goes on from NW_028318840.1 coordinate 3,257,813, forward strand.
CAGGGGCATATCAAGGGGCCCCTATTGACCCCGGGCCCTCGGGCAGCGCCCGAGTTTCCAAACGGTCCGTCCGACCCTGCCTATCACTTATATTTAGTCACATTCTTGATGGCATGTTTTTGGGATACACAGTAGGTGCACCACTGTACACCTATATATTTATTCATACAATTTGTGCATTCACCCATTTAATATTGAGTTCTTTATTTAATTTTTTATGTCAATTATCCCATAGTTTTAGCGCTACACCACCATATCTACTTATGTTTCATGGCAGCACAGTGGCTAAATGGTTAGCATTTCTACCTGGCACTACTAGGGTTGTTGGTTCAAATCCCAGCCACGGCACCACCTGCCTGGAGTTTGCATGTTCTCCCTGTGCCTGTGTGGGTTTCCTCCCACACTCCAAAGACATGCTGGTAGGTGAATTGGCTCCTGTCTAAATTGTCCCTAGTATGTGTATGTATGAATGTGATAATATAAATCAAAAGTGCAGCGCTTGAGGAAAATCACAATATGAAAATAAATATATATACACCATAAATAGACAGTCTGTTAGGTGTATAAATATCATTAAATATATAGTTCAATAGGTGACTTGGAGTGACTTCAGGTGCTCTCATGTGACTTTGTCCTCCTATGAGTAAGGTGCTGTGATATAAAGTGTGATAAGAATGCGCACTCACCAGAATGCACAGTATAATGAGCGTTTTGTTATATTTTTCTTGATGTCATCTGCCAATCTGGATGATATCTGGAGTTCGGTATATTCCCTCCTATGGTCCTGGACGCTATTAGTGGGACATCAAGGTGGTCTGGAGCTCCCCTCAGGTGATAGCTTTGGTGCTGCCTTCTGGAGATTGTAAAAACTCCCTCTCCAATGGTTAGGTGGGTAGCTGCGAATTAATACTCCCCAGGGGAGTCTGTGTAATAGTCCAGGTAATTCATGTATATTCAGTCTTAAAGGGATGATCCCCTCCTTGTCTGTACAGTCCACCACCTTACACATTGAGAGTTCAATCAGGGGCGGACTGACAACTCATGGGGCCCCTGGGCAATAGGGGATCATGAGGCCCCTGTGTCCTTGCCAAACTCAAAAAAGCCTATGAAAAAGGTACCAGGGGCATCTCATGGGGCCCCCTACTGACCCCGGGCCCTCGGGCAGTGCTCGAGTTTTACAAATGGAAATACCCCTGTATATCAACCTCCCTCTCTACATTCTCCCGCTGCTGAAGATCAGCAGTTGCCTTTGACATCACGTGTGTGACAGCTGCTCCCCCTCTACAAGTGAAATACCTGAAATAAATAAGTCTAGTTAGGTGTCAGCAGCTTCTTCATTTTTATGTCTTTGGCAGCGCATGAGCCCACCCCCCTTTATTTATTGCTCAAGATTAACTTTCCCCCCCATTGACTTTCACATGCCTGGTTAAAAAAAGTGAACTCCATCCTGCACTTGGAGAACCTAACCCAGGGGTCTGCAACCTTTAAGACATAAAGAGCCACTTGGACCCGTTTCCGAGAGGGAAAAAAAGACTGGGAGCCGCAAAACCATTGCAACATTTAAAACAAATCCGACACTGCATATATTGCAAAAAGCGCTCTGATCATGAAGGGGGTTTAAGGGCCCAGTAAGCAAAGGGTTAATCAGGGCCACAGTGTATCGTCATAATCACAATCATAGCCTTAGGTCAGTGGTGGGCAACCTTTTTTTTCAACTGAGCTAAATCTCGCCAAAACCACAATTGAAATTTATTTTGAGAGCCACATTTTTAAAACTGAAAATACATCCCCCATATAGTAATTCATCCCCCATAGTAATTCATCCCCCATATAGTAATTCATCCCCCATAGTAATTCATCCCCCATATAGTAATTCATCCCCCATAGTAATTCATCCCCCATAGTAATTCATCCCCCATATAGTAATTCATCCCCCATATAGTAATTCATCCCCCATATAGTAATTCATCCCCCATAGTAATTCATTCCCCATATAGTAATTCATCCCCCATAGTAATTCATCCCCCATATAGTAATTCATCCCCCATAGTAATTCATCCCCCATATAGTAATTCATCCCCCATAGTAATTCATCCCCCATATAGTAATTCATCCCCCAGAGTAATTCATCCCCCATATAGTAATTCATCCCCCAGAGTAATTCATCCCCCATATAGTAATTCATCCCCCATATAGTAATTCATCCCCCATAGTAATTCATCCCCATATAGTAATTCATCCCCATATAGTAATTCATCCCCCATATAGTAATTCATCCCCCATAGTAATTCATCCCCCCTATAGTAATTCATTCCCCATATTGTGTCAATTCACTTACCTTTGCTCCGCGCGTTCCTCTCGCCGTGTTCCCGCGCCGTTCCGGTCTTCAGGGCGGACTGTGAGAGGAGAGGAGTTCGTCACGCTGCCCCGCCTACATCCTGACAGCCAATGTTTGCCACGCTCCGCGGGCCGGATTAAAAGGTCCGCCTGGCCGTAGTTTGCCCATTGCTGGGCTAGCTGCAGAGTCCCCGAGAGGAGGGAGGGGAGCGGGCGCCCGGCACACAGAAGAGCCGCATTAAAATGTGTAAATAGCCGTGGCTTGCGACCACTGAGCTACGGCAACCCTATTGCCTGTCACCTGGTGGGCAGTGTGCTCCGGAGCCGCAGCAAAGGTGAAAAAGAGCCGCATGCGGCTCTGGAGCCGCGGGTTGCCGACACCCGACCTAACCTATGCCCATAGAGGTAACTCTCCAAAATGTGTGACAATTTGAACAGAGAGAGTAGATAAATGGCCTTGTGCTTGCATCTCGCTCGGGTTTTTAGAGATCTTGGTTATTAGGGTAGATAGCCATTCAGTATTCCTAACCACATACTCAGGGGCGGACTGACAACTCATGGGGCCCACGGGAAATAGGGGATCATGGGGCCCCTGTGTCCTTGCCCAAACTCAAAAAAGACTATGAAAAAGGTACCAGGGGCATCTCATGGGGCCCCCTACTGACCCCGGGCCCTCAGGCAGTGCCCGAGTTTCCAAATGGTCAGTCCGCCCCTGTTTGGGAGTTGCAAGATAGTTGGTGTTCCTCTCTCCCTGTAACTACATTTCACCTGCTGCAATATATCTACAGTCCTATGTTGGAGAATTACGTTTCATTTTAGGGTTCATTCACATGGGCGGTCAGGGGGGCAGTAAAAGTAGATTATGAGATGAGGTTTAACCTCCCCCCACCCGCTCACCTAAACAAGGGCATGCAGCTGTTCAGGGCTGTACACATGGTGTGGTCACAATGCTTTATTTTGCATCTCTGCTCAAATTAAAACACATGTAGCATTCAGTGGGTGGTACTGACACTGAATTCGTCCCATTCAAGTGACCCTGCACATACTGTGATTTCTAATTGCTCTCCACATTTGGTGTCATAAAGAGTACAGACCATGGTTGTCAGTTTATTAAAGATACTATCTTTCACTGAATGTATAGCTCATCTACAACTGATTTCTTTTTTGTGTAATTACAATATACACCACAATGCTGTTCTTCAAGGTTATATAAGAAATGTATATTGACTATGTTTGTATCATGTAGGATTGAAGGCCACCTTTTCTATTTTTTCTTGCGCTGCAAGTCACACTGATGTGTTTGTTCTGTACTTGTTGTTTTTGCATTTTTCTGTTCTGTGAAGCTCAAATGGCTTGAAAAAACTTTGTTCTTCTTTAATAAAGAATACTTTGATGGAAATAAAAACGATAGGTCTGGCAATGTCAAGGCTTTTTCTTTTTTGCAGATTATTGTTTTTCTTAAGCCTAATGATACATAGTATCTTTAAAATGTATTTTAAACAAAGACTTGCGGTGTTGAAAAAATAAATGTTCCTTTATTTTTTGTATTCTAAAAAAGTGAAAGTTTGCCCTTTTTTATGGAAGATGTGAAATCAATAGCTCACCCTGAATTGGGGGGGATAAGGTTCCAATCAGGTGCGGACTGACCATTTGGAAACTCGGGCACTGCCCGAGGGCCCGGGGTCAGTAGGAGGCCCCATGAGATGCCCCTGGTATCTTTTTCATAGGCTTTTTTGAGTTTGGGCAAGGACACAGGAGCCCCATGATCCCCTATTGCCCAGAGGCCCCATGAGTTGTCAGTCCACCCCTGATGCAGTCTCTGCAACTGTAACTCTGCCTATCAAACTTGCCCATTGGAGTCAACTGCCTGCACTTTTTCATATGAAATCTACCTTAGATCTTTTTTTTGGGGGGGGGGGTAACTTTCTTTTCTTTTTTTTTCTGCCTCTCAACAAGCTTAGTTAAATGTTCCATTTTGATGAAAGGATTATCCTATTAAAACTGTGCCCTCCTAATGTCGGGCACTGCCCGAGGGCCCGGGGTCAGTAGGGGGCCCCATGAGATACCCCTGGTATCTTTTTCATAGGCTTTTTTGAGTTTGGGCAAGGACACAGGGGCCCCATGATCCCCTATTGCCTGGGGGCCCCATGAGTTGTCAGTCCGCCCCTGGTTCCAATGATTAAGTGATTGACTACATTCCCTAACACAATGGAGGTGATTCATGAAAGCTGGTTCACTCACAATCTGGTGCAGCTGTGCATGGCAGCCAATCAGCTTCTAACCTCAACTTGTTCAATTAAGCTTTAGCAATAAAACCTGGAAGCTGATTGGTTTATGTGCAGAAGTGCTCAAGATTCTGAGTGAACCAGCTTTAGTAAATAAACCCCAATGTGTTAGTAATTCCTTATGCTCTTACACTTATCCATGAGGAGTGGGGGGCTCTGACCAGTGTATTTAGGTTTTGTGCCACCCTAGGCAACACACAAATTGTCTGCCCCCACAGACACCGATCAACACCCCCCCTTCCCCCTCCCGCAGAGAGAGCCTGACATTGCTGACTGATATTGACCAACAACACCCCTGCCCCTCACCCGGGAGCAGGGGCGGACTGACCATTTGAAAACTCAGGCACTGCCCGAGGGCCCGGGGTCAGTAGGGGGCCCCATGAGATGCCCCTGGTACCTTTTTCATAGGCTTTTTTGAGTTTTGGCAAGGACACAGGGGCCCCATAATCCCCTATTGCCCGGGGGCCCCATGAGTTGTCAGTCCACCCCTGCCCGGGAGCGTCCCCCCCCCGGTGATACAGAAAAAGATACTCATCTTCACAGCTCTAGACATCCCCTGGAACAAGAGTCAGGCTCTAAATACACCATCAATCAGCCCTCAGCCTCCCTCTGATCCTACCTGGTTCCCATGGCACGCGGGTCCCTTCTTTCATCTTTTCTTCCGGGGGGAGGTGCTGCCCCCCTGAAAATTTCTGCCCTAGGCAGGTGCCTTGTTTGCCTTGTGCTAAATACAGGGGTGGACTGCTGACAACTCGTGGGGCCCCCGGGCAATAGGGGATCATGGGGCCCTTGTGTCCTTGCCCAAACTCAAAAAAGCCTATGAAAAAGGTACCAGGGGCATCTCATAGGGCCCCCTACTGACCCCGGGCCCTCGGGCAGTGCCCGAGTTTCCCAATGGTCAGTCCGCCCCTGGGTAAATATGCCCCATGCTCTGACCCCAGCCAATAGAGAACATGGTGGAATTATAACATAGATGGAAAAACCTGTAAAAGGGGCAGATGGAATGCAGGAATTTAAACACTAAAATCTTTAAAGTGGTTGTAAAGGATGAAGGGTTTTTATCTTCATGCATTTTGTGCATGAAGGCAAAAACCTTCTGATTACAGCCCCCTAATACTCACTTGAGCCCCCTTCTTGATCCTGTGATGTGCACGAGAGCCTTGACTGTCCCGGGACTCTCTCCCCTCATTGGCACACACCAGTGCCCCCATAGCAAGTGGCTTGCTATTGGGGACACTGGTCTAGGGGGAGGAGCCAGGAGTGCAGGCGGGGTATTTTTTTTTTCCTTTTACAGTTGAACTAGATGGACTTGTGTCTTTTTTCAGCCAGTCTGACTATGTCACTATGTAACTAACTTGGAGGATTGGGGCTGCTCTGTGCAAAACCACTCCACAGGGCAGGTAAGTATGGCATGTTTGTTTTTTTTTTTTTAATACCACTTTAGGTTTTTTTAATACCACTTTAGGTTCACTGCATCGCTTTTGAGAGGCTTTTAGAAGGTGGTATATTGCCTCCTCACCACCTCCACTGTGCAGTTGTGGTGCAGCCCCATTCACTTGAATGGGACGAATTCAGTGTCAGTACCACCCACTGAATGCTACATGTGTTTTAATTTGAGCAGAGATGCAAAATAAAGCATTGTGACCACACCATGTGTACAGCCCTGAACAGCTGCATGCCCTTGTTTAGGTGAGCGGGTGGGGGAGGTTAAACCTCATCTCATAACCTACTTTTACTGCCCCCCCCTGACCGCCCATGTGAATGAACCCTAAAATGAAACGTAATTTTCCAACATAGGACTGTAGATATATTGCAGCAGGTGAAATGTAGTTACAGGGAGAGAGGAACACCAACTATCTTGCAACTCCCAAACAGGGGCGGACTGACCATTTGGAAACTCGGGCACTGCCCGAGGGCCCGGGGTCAGTGGGGGGCCCTATGAGATTCCCCTGGTACCTTTTTCATAGGCTTTTTTGAGTTTGGGCAAGGACACAGGGGCCCCATGATCCCCTATTGCCCGGGGGCCCCATAAGTTGTCAGTCCGCCCCTGCTCCCAAATGTAATCAGCCTGGACAATCCCACCAAGCATCTCCAAAAATGAAGCCCCAATAGAAAGTCCACTGATAGCGATTAAATTAACTTTAAAAAACATGGAAAGACAGAATGTACTGACAAGAAATAAATGTCAGGTTGCTTATGATGTTCTCTCGGCCTGATTTACAGTGCTTATTACAAAGGTGTTTGCTCTTTCAAAGTTTCCCCTACGTGATTTGAGGTGCACCTCCTGTCTCAACATCACTTAGGATCCCAAGTTGGTTATAATAAAACTACAGCCTTGGTTGGAGTGACACCTGCTTGGGGATGTTTCCCGTGTCCTGGCAGTTGCATTAACATGACTCAATTACTATGGCACTAGAAGCTTTGCACAATCTTTTGCCCTTATACATATCCATAGGGAACTGATTTTGCTAGACATTGTGCAGCTTTTTATCTGTTAAATAATTCTTGTTGGCCCTGAAGAAGCGGGAGAACCCGTGAAGAGGGTAAACCTACATCAAGGACATATAATAAATGCCAGGGTACTAGGTGTAATACTGGATTCCCATCTGTCCTTTCAGCCCCAAATCCAATCGCTGTCCAAATCTTGTAGACTTCACCTCCTCAACATCTCCAAGATACGGCCGTTCTTAACCTCGGAAACCACTAAGCAACTTATTCACTCCCTGGTTATCTCTTACCTTGACTATTGTAACTCCCTCCTCATTGGCCGACCTCATCGCAGGCTATCCCCTCTTCAGTCTATTTTGAATGCTGCTGCCAGACTCATCCACCTTACAAACCATTCCATATCTACCATCCCTCTCTGCCAATCCTTCCACTGGTCTCCATTCAGTGTCCTCCACCCCTCTCTGCCAATCCCTTCACTGGTCTCCACTCAGTGTCCTCCATCCCTCTCTGCCAATCCCTCCACTGGCTCCATTCAGTGTCCTCCATCCCTCTCTGCTAATCCCTCCACTGACCTCCATTCAGTGCCCTCCATCCCTCTCTGCCAATCCCTCCATTGGCCTCCACTCAGTGTCCTCCATCCCTCTCTGCCAATTCCTCCACTGGCCTCCACTCAGTGTCCTCCATCCCTCTCTGCCAATCCCTCCACTCAGTGTTCTCCACTCAGTGTCCTCCATCCCTCTCTGCCAATCCCTCCACTGGTCTCCACTCAGTGTCCTCCGCCCCTCTCTGCCAATCCCTCCACTGGTCTCCACTCAGTGTCCTCCATCCCTCTCTGCCAATCCCTCCACTGGTCTCCACTCAGTGTCCTCCGCCCCTCTCTGCCAATCCCTCCACTGGTCTCCACTCAGTGTCCTCCACCCCTCTCTGCCAATCCCTCCACTGGTCTCCACTCAGTGTCCTCCATCCCTCTCTGCCAATTCCTCCACTGGCCTCCACTCAGTGTCCTCCATCCCTCTCTGCCAATCCCTCCACTGGTGTCCACTCAGTGTCCTCCATCCCTCTCTGCCAATCCCTCCACTGGCTTCCCATTGCCCAACAAATAAAATTCAAAACAGTAACAATAACATATTAAGCCATTTATAACTCCTCCCCAAATTACATCACCGATCTTGTCTCCAAATATCACCCAAACCATACCCTCCGCTCTTTGCACGACCTCCAACTGTCTAGCTCCTTTGTCTCCTCCTCCCATGCTCAATTCCAGGACTTCTCCAGAGCCTCCCCATCCTCTGGAACTCTCTACCCCAATTTATCAGACTATCGCCGACTCTACTCACTTTTAGGCGATCTCTGAAAACCTATCTCTTCAGGGAAGCCTATCCTGCCCTCAGCTAATAATGGAATTTTCTACTCCTCTTACCAGTCCATCCCCCACAGTTACTACCTTTTGTACCACTAGCCCCTCCCTCTTAGAGTGTAAGCTCCCAGGATCAGGTCCTCCTAACCCTCTTGTATTGAACTGTATTGTTGCTGTATTGTCTCCCGTTATATTGTATAGCGCTGAGCACAGGGGTGGACTGACAATTCATAGGGCCCCCGGGCAATAGGGGATCATGGGACCCCTGTGTCCTTGCCCTAACTCAAAAAAGCCTATGAAAAAGGTATCATAGGCATCTCATGGGGCCCCCTACTGACCCCGGGCCCTCGGGCAGTGCCCTAGTTTCCAAATGGTCAGTCCGCCCCTGGCTGAGCAAACTGTTGAAGCTATATAAATCCTGCATAATAATAATAATAATATAATAAGGAATGAATTATTGGTTGTAATCCTATTAATATCTGTCTCAACATCATTTAAGATCCCAAGTTGGTTAGAATAAAATGATCGCCTTAGGAGTCTGGTTGGAGCGACACGTGCTTGGGGATGTTTCCTGTGTTCGGGCAGGCACATTAACATGACTCAATTACTATGACATTAGACTTTTATGTGTACTTTGATTATTTGCTATTTAAATATAATTATGAAATACATTTTGTATGTTTTTACAATTTTGTTTTATTGCCTCAAGTGGATGGTAGTTGTATATTTAAAGTTCCATGCCTATCTCTACTCACTCTACTAAATGTACAGTCTGCCACCACTAGCCACAGTGAGACGAGTCATCTGGGTGCATTTTTTTATTCCACATTTTATTAAAGTCACTATTACATTGGTTCACACTGGCCCAAATCCAGAGTCACACGACTTTCACTGCAGCTTAGGAGTCTGGCTTTGATAAGACTTCAATGTGACTTTTTACACTCTGTGGAATTGAAGTCGTATCCAGAGGCGGACTGACAATTCATGGGGCCCCCGGGCAATAGGGGATCATGGGGCCCCTGTGTCCTTGCCCAAACTCAAAAAAGCCTATGAAAAAGGTACCAGGGGCATCTCATGGGGCCCCCTACTGACCCTGGGCCCTCGGGCAGTGCCCGAGTTTCCAAATGGTCAGTCCACCCCTGGTCGTATCAAAGTCGGACCAAAGTAGTTGCAGGAACCTTTTCTAAAGTAGTATCAGTTAAAATGGCTCTCATAGTAACACATTAAATTTACGTCATCCAACTTAGGGTCTCACAAGCCAGATCATATGTCACAGCATTGTGTTTTCTATTTCGCCTAACGGCTATACATAATTCACACATTATCAGAAAAGTTTGGACAGTGGGTCATACCAAGTGAAGGCAGAAAGCGGGTACAAAAAAGAAAACAAAAAACACTTGCTACCTTTCCAGGGATGCTCATACAGTGTGTCCTACCCAGGGGTGTATTTACCACAAGGCATTTGCCTAGGGTGGCATTTTTCGGGGGGGGGGGAGCAGCATTTTTCAGGGTGGCAGAGCTGTCCCTCAAAAGAAGGAAAGGAAGAAGGGACACGTGCAGCACAAGGTGAGATCTAAGAGAGGTTGCGGGCTGCTTGATGGTGTATGCAGAGCCTGACTCTTGTTCCCGGTGATGTCCGGAGCTGTGAAGGTAAGTGTCTTATCTCTTGCCAGGTTGGCAAATGCCTAGGGCAGCATTTTTCAGGGGGGGCAGCAGTATTTTTCAGGGGGCAGCGCTGTCCCCCAAAAGAAGGAAAGGAAGAAGGGACACATGCAGCACCAAGTGGGATCTGAGAGAGGCTGCGGGATGCTTGATGGTGTATGCAGAGCCTGACTCTTGTTCCAGGTGATGTCCGGAGCTGTGAAGGTAAGTGTCTTATCTCTTGCCAGGTTGGCAAATGCCTAGGGCAGCATTTTTCAGGGGGCAGCGCTGTCCCCCAAAAGAAGGAAAGGAAGAAGGGACACATGCAGCACCAAGTGGGATCCGAGAGAGGTTGCGGGATGCTTGATGGTGTATGCAGAGCCTGACTCTTGTTCCCGGTGATGTCCGGAGCTGTGAAGGTAAGTGTCTTATCTCTTGCCAGGTTGGCAAATGCCTAGGGCAGCATTTTTCAGGGGGGGCAGCAGCATTTTTCAGGGGGCAGCGCTGTCCCCCAAAAGAAGGAAAGGAAGAAGGGACACATGCAGCACCAAGTGGGATCTGAGAGAGGCTGCGGGATGCTTGATGGTGTATGCAGAACCTTACTCTTGTTCCCGGTGATGTCCGGAGCTGTGAAGGTAAGTGTCTTATCTCTTGCCAGGTTGGCAAATGCCTAGGGCAGCATTTTTCAGGAGGGGGCAGCAGCATTTTTCAGGGGGCAGCTCTGTCCCCCAAAAGAAGGAGAGGAAGAAGGGACACATGCAGCACCAAGTGGGATCTGAGAGAGGTTGCAGGCTGGTTGATGGTGTATGCTGAGACTAACTCTTTTTCCCGGGGATGTCCGGAGTTGTTAAGGTAAGTGTCTTATCTCTTGCCAGGGTGGGGGGGGGGTTTACAGTGTATGAGGGGCAGTGGTAGTGGAAGGTTCTCTCGAGTGATAGGGGGGGCTGGAGTGTTGTTGATCAGTGTCAGGCTCTCTTCGTGCGAAGGAGGGGGGGGAGCCAATTTTTGTGTTGCCTAGGGTAGCATGAAACCTAAATACACCACTGGTCCTACCAAGACAAAAAGGTCCATGAATTGGTCAACGAAGTCAACAAAGTATCTCATAGCAAGATACCATAGTAATCCATGTCTGAATTTCAATACACAAAAGACACAACGCCAGAGGGGTTCACAAAGTGGGTGAAGGTGGTGTAGCCAATGTTGGTTATGTGTTATAAAAGACACTGGTAGTGATAGCAGAATTCAGGCTTTACTTGTGTGGCTTAAGTTACAAACATACAGAGCACATTTCAGCAGACTGTATAACAGCAGACATATTACTTCCTGAAGAGATGATAGAGAGGGAAAAAGAACCAACAAGTTTTCAGATATACACAACTAGTAACCTTTAGTGTATAGTGCCATCTACTGGTCAAGTGATATAACATACAATACCATATAGTATATTATAGTACATGCTGTTGTATTCCCAACAGCCAAGAGGGACAAACAATTGAGAATGCAAACCAAATGCAGGTAAGACTTTTTACTCCAGACATTTGTTGAACTTTTTAGCCTGTAACAAAAGGACTCGAAAACAATAAGCGACGGGTCTCCGCAGGCGTCCAGCAAAAAGTGTATGTTTCATCCACAAACACTATATTTTACTTGTAACTATAGACTGCAAAGAAAGGTCTGCTGGACAAAATTTCAGAAACTTTAAACAGTGACAAGAGTGCATTTAAGGTTCTTTCCAAAGACGATATGAGCATAGGACAAGTTTTGCATTGCTTTCTATACAGTCCTCGTAGGTTTCTGTTTTCTTTCTAATGATAAATTCTATCAGGGCTTCGTAAATCATAAAAACACTCTTGGTTTAACTCTTCCATGAGTCCATAATGCCTAGACACAATTTTATCAGGGGTAGAATAACTTGACAATAATTCTATGATTCCTTTTTTTTGTTGTATCAAAACTAATAAAAATGAAAAGAAAAACTAAAAATAGGACTTTTATTTAGTAAATTTTTTTAATAGTTACATTATTATTATTATTATTATTATTATTATTATACAGTATTTATAAAGCGCCAATAGTTCGCTCAGCGCTGTACATTACAAAGGGGGACAGAACATGTGACAGAACAATACCAATACAATGCAAAACATGAGGGGATCGAGGGCCCTGCTCTTTGGAGCTTACAATCTAGGAGGGAGGGGATGGTGGTACAAGAGGAGAAAGCTGTGGGGGATGGGGTGGTAGGAAGAGTGGAGGAGGTCGGCAGGTTAGCAGGGGGTGGGGTAGGCTTCCCTGAAGAGATGGGTTTTCAGGGTGTGCCCAAAGGAGAGGAGAGTAGGTGATAATCTGATGGATTGGGACAGGGAGTTCCAGAGGATGGGTGACACCCTGTAGAAGTCCTGGAGGCGGGCATGGGAGGAGACCAGGGAACTAGAGAGAAGGAGGTCTTGTGAGGAGCGGAGTGTGCGTGTTGGGTGGTACTTGGATATTAGGTCAGTGATGTAGTTCGGGGCAGTATGGTGGACGGCTTTGTACGTCAGTGTTAGGATTTTGAATTTGATCCGTTGCGCAATCGGAAGCCAGTGGAGGGATTGGCAGAGGTGGGGTGGCGGAGATGGAGCGGTTGGAAAGGTGAATGAGTCTGGCAGCCGTATTCAGGATGGACTGAAGCGGGGATAGCCAGCGGCGAGGCAGGCCAGTGAGGAGGGAGTTGCAGTAGTCGAGTCGTGATATGATGAGGGAGTGGATGAGCTGTTTAGTGGTTACATAGTTAGTCTGGATGGAAAAATACAAAAGTCCATCCAGTTCAACCATAAAAAAAAAAACTTTATAATCCTATGTCCACAGTTGATCCAAAGGAAGGAAAAAAACCCAGCAAAACATGATCCAATTGGCTCCTGCAGGGGTAAAAATTCCTTCCTGATCCCCCAAGAGGCAATCGGATATTCCCTGGATCAACTTTACCTACACATGTTAGCATCCAGTTATATTCTGTGTATCTAAGAAAGAATCCAGGACTTTCCTACAGCAATCCACTGAGCTGGCCACAACCAACTCTTGAGGGAGTCTATTCCACATTTTCACAGCTCTTACTGTGAAGAAACCTTTCCGTATTTGAAGATGAAATCTATTTTCCTCCAGATGTAAAGAGTGCCCCCTTGTCCTCTGTGATGTTATAAAACACTGTTCTGATTTTTTGGTTGTTTTATTGTAGATTAACAAATAAAAAAAGTTTCATTTCAATGCAGATACCACTGTAGCCTAGAGGTGGCAACGAGTCATGCAGGAATCACCTCTCCAAGTCTTGACCTCTGCAAAGCCAATCAGCCTAAAGAGACCGTTCCCGCTTCATGAAGATACATTGACAGGAAAGGAGTATCCGCATGCCAATGACATCACGTGGCTCAGTATATTTTTATTCAGCCATAAAAGCAACACAGTTCATCCTCACTTGGAGGATTATTTATGAAGAAATTAAATTTTTTAAATTTGTTTTTTATATTGGAAATTTTTAACCTCCCTAGCGGTCTGATTATGTCAGTATTTCTGTGCTCAAAGCGGTACATTACTTTCAATGGAAATATGTTGTTTTTTTATTGTAGGCCTGTAATTCTTAGGAATAACTCACTGAAATCTGTCCGAACAAGAGTCTATTAAACATCCCGGGTATGATAAAATTTGAAACACAAAATCATAAATTATAATTTAATAAATAATCATAAAAAATAATAATATAATAATAATAAATTTAATTCAATAATATAATCAAACTAAAAACACTGAAATGTGAAATAGAGCACCAAGTTCGCACATCACTGAGCAAAGTCGCAGAATCGTTTTCAGTGTCTGATGCCGAATTTCCCCCACGAATCATTATCACTCAATTCTGCAAGTGGTTCTGATTTACTATCGCTGTTCTCTAGCCGGTCTAAAACCGCGTCTGACCTAAAGGGACGCTTTTTGGACGCCATGGACGTTTCTCAGTTTCCAGGCAGAAAGAACAGTAAAAATGCAGGCAGGGCGCCGGACAAAGCACTCGGGACAAAATGTATGTGAAATGGTTTGATACAGGAATGTTATACTATGTAATTTTAGTGAATTCAGTGAATGTAAAATTTTAACATTTTTGAATTTCCCGCCAGTTCCGTCCCCCGTACGTCCCGACGCTCGCAGGGAACGGAACCCGGAAGACGTATGCCGGCATCAGCCGGAGGAGATGGCCAGGGACGCTGCAGGGGGGACATTGTGGGAGCGCAGGACAAGTTAAGTGCTGGAGGGATCCCAGAGCAACGCTGCAGTGTATTTCAGACGAAGTCCGGAAGTGACGAAACGCGTTAGAGGAGTGACGTCAAGGCGCACGCACGCCAAACCGGAAGTGTCGGCGCGGCCATCTTTTTGGTTGTCTACATGCAGTTTTCAACCAATTGTTTGATCAGTTAGTATAGAGCCATGGAAGGAGTAATGCTGTGAGCTGGATTTTCCTGTTTTTTAATGTAAGTTTGGATTAAAATTGTTTCTTTGATGCAAATTTTGCCTAAGAGCTTGTTTATCTCTATGAGGATCCTGGAAAGTGCCCCTGATGTGAACTATTGGGAAAAATGGATTCCTTAAGATAGCCTATGCTTGAAAACAACTACAAAAGGGTAAACGTACCTGGTATCACCTTTGGCTGGAATATAGAGGGTACTAGTATCTAGTATCACAAGTCACAAGTGGCTGATCACAGAGTATGTTTATATTTGTTTGAAGTGATCACGGAGATTTTCACGTTTAGGGTTTAATTTATATATTCTAAGAAATAAGGATATATTGATAAATATTTACACAAGTTGTTTTTTTTTTTGTTTTTTTTTCTCTCACTATTTGAAGGGTGGTTTTGGGTCTTACACTGAGTGAAGTATATATAATTAAAAAGTTAATGCACTATGTATTTTCTTTTTTCTTTTTATTTTGAGGTTGGCATGGAATATTGAGGATTAAAGTGAAAGTTTGGGACTTGGACATTGGACACAATTTGATTTGGATTTTTGGGACGCTATTGAAAGTGGATTTTTGGACACAAATTACGTATTTGTATTGTTATATTACTTTATTTTATTTATATTTATTTGTATATGAATTAGGTATTTGTAGAATTTATTTTAGGGTTGTATGTGGGATTTAGATGGTTTTTCACAAAAAGGATATGTTGAATTGTGTACTTTCTAGGGAGAAAGTGTGACTTTTTGGTGGGAATTGAAGGAATTTATTGATTGATTTATTTCAGAGTGTAGGTCGGGGTTACCGCTTGTGGTACTGAAACTTTACCCCGAGCTACGCTCGGGAATACCGCCAGGATAGGTAATAGCAAAAAGTCAAAAATATTGTTTTTTTCTCAAAATTGGCGGTCTTTTATTGTTTATAGAGCAAAAAATAAAAACGCACAGGCGATCAAATATCACCGAAGGAAAGCTCTATTTGTGGGAAAAAAGGACGCAAATTTAATTTGGGGGCAGCGTTGCATGACCCGCGCAATTGTCAGTTAAAGTAACGCAGCGCCGTATCGCAAAAAATGGCCCGGTCAAGAAGGGGGGGGGGTGGGCAATCCTCAGGAGGGCAAGTAAATCGATATTTATTAAGCCAATCTGAAAGCAACACTTCAGGATCATTCACAGCCACCATATTGGATCCGTCGTCTAAACAGGAAAAGGAAATTGCTGATTGGTTGCTACAGTGTTGCCGCAGGAGTAGTTCCTAGCTTTTCCTGATGATTAATGAAGTCTGGTGGGACCTCTTGATGCCCTCTTTCACCTTTAGATGAATAAAGACTTGATGATAAGGTCATTAGATTGCAAGCTCCTGGGACAGGGACTGATTGGGTCACTGTCCTCTATGAAAAGTCAAGAAAATCCGTCAGCTCTCTATATAAGTGATGGATAATAAAATGGAAATGTCATATTTTAATTGCATCAAGTCCATGGCTTAACCACTTCCAGTCCAGACACTTTCACCCCCTTCCAGTCCAGAAAAATGTTCAGCTTTCAGCGCTATCACACTTTGAATGACAATTGCGCAGTCATGCAACACTGTACCCATATGAATGTTTTAGCATTTTTTTTGAGACAGATAAAGCTTTATTTTGGTGGTATTTATTCACCACTGGGATTTTTTATTTTATTTTTTTGCTATATAAATGAAAAAGTCCAAATATTTTGAAAAAAGTGTTTTTCTTATAAAATTTTGCAAATAAATAATATTTCATATCGTGCTGTGTACGTGATTCACAAGTGCCAATCCTCCAATATCTGAAGTGCCCCCTCACCTCCTTACTTAGACCCCAACAGGGCCAGCTCGCTTTAGGGATCAACCGATCCTGTAAGAACAGACTCCTCTCAGGATTCCCCTCACTGATGGTAAGCATCTCCAGCCTTCACCAAACTAGCAGCCAGCTCCTCCCAGGGTCATAATAAAATACAAGCAGAGACCCTCCATAGTGTAACCGGTTTATTAAATAATCATTTAAATTCAAAAGTTTTGCACTCACATTGCAAACGTCTTGTCTCCAGCTTTTTTACAGCATGCTATGGGTGTACTGCATGGGTATCTGAAAAAAGGTGATCCAATATGGCCCCACGCCGGAAATGACGTCACCATGTTACCGGAAGTTCCTCCCCGCGTACCGACGCGTTGCGTCACGTTTAACACGTGACTTCCTCAGGGTAACGCCCATAGTGGCCGGGACTTCCTTTTATAGGAGAGCTGACACCCAATCCTGATCCGGAGGCGGACCTCCGGTGGCCATTTTGTTGGAGTCAGTTCCTCACCACCACAGTACAGACACTGACTCATACTCATATGGGCGTTACCCTGAGGAAGTCACATTGGTATGCGGGGAGGAACTTCCGGTAACGTGGTGACGTCATTTCCGGCGTGGGGGCCATATTGGATCACCTTTTTTCAGATACCCATGCAGTACACCCATAGCATGCGGTAAAAAAGCTGGAGACAAGACGTTTGCAATGTGAGTGCAAAACTTTTAAATTTAAATGATTATTTAATAAACCGGTTACACTATGGAGGGTCTCTGCTTGTTTTTTTTTATGACCCTGGGAGGAACTGGCTGCTAGTTTGGTGAAGGCTGGAGACGCTTACCATCAGTGAGGGGAATCCTGAGAGGAGTCTGTTCTTACAGGATCGGTTGATCCCTAAAGCGAGCTGGCCCTGTTGGGGTCTAAGTAAGGAGGTGAGGGGGCATTTCGGATATTGGAGGATTGGCACTTGTGAATCATGTACACAGCACAATATTTGCATGAGAGTGAAGTGGGAGGACCACTATAAGCATCGTGTATTTTGGAATTTGTTTGAAATAATTATTGGCTCACAGTTGATGTGCACTATTGTGTGTTTTTTCACAGTATTGAATTATGGTTTTACATTGCACTATGTGCACTGGATATTCCCTATGAGAGGGAATTCACGTATGACACTATTTATTGATTTATTTATGTAAATTTCCCCGGTGTGCATAATAAGGGGACTGTTTAGCATGTATTAAGTTTATTTATGTAATCACCTATTCATGTATTTTTAGTTTTGTTAGCACTACACTGTTTATTTAATTGAGACATTCCACACTGTTTGTTTAGGGAAATGTGACCTTGCAGTCTTTCTCTTCTATAGAGTTCATACTGTATTGTTGGGTTGTAGGGTTTTGTTGTGGGTGGGGAAAAACCAGTGCCAGGCTGTCTGGTGGGGGTGGGGGTAAAGCTGTATATACTGAGCTGTGTTTAATAAAGATTGAGTCATTTTCACCCTACACGAAGTTCCGACTCGTGGTTTGGGATATCAGGGAAGGATTGGTTTTGAGCTCTAATACCTGCCTTGGCAGAGCACTAGAAGACTTGCAGGACAAGGGGACCATTGGCTGAGACGCATCGCTCCTCACGAGGAAGCCCAGGCGGAACGGTTCCACCACACTTGAAAAAAAGTGTTTTTCTTTTGCAAATAAATAATCTTTCTTCATAAATCTTGGCCAAAATGTAATCAGTTATCTTTTTAGTAAAAAAAAAACCCAGATTAGTTTACAACCAAAAATTATAGTTTTTCAAAAATTACTTTTACATTTTTATTTTTATATTATTTATGTGTTTTTGGTTGTTTTTTCTTTACATACTGTCACCCTAGCAGTACAGTGTCACCATGGTGACACTGTACTACTTGTGGAGGGTGATGAAGATTTTTTTTTTTTTTTTTACACTGGTTGCTTTTACACCCATAAAGGCTGTAAAGCAATCATTTCTCCTTCTCTCTGGCTGCATTCTTGCAGCCATTGAGAAATACTGTGAGAGCTGTGATTGGTCACAGCTTGTCACATGGTACAAGGCTGTTGTGAATAACCCTGTACCATGTGACCCCTGTGATCATTCACAGATTTCAATAGTAGTAAGCAATGATGTCAGAAGTGACATCTTGCTTACCACTATTCATGTGATCACTGATTGGCCAATCAGTGATCTCATGATAGGGACCTCACACAGAGGTCCCGTACAGTGATCGGTGTTTCACTGTGTCCAGAACACCTCCACTCTGGGTGAAGGGGCACAGGGGGCACCTTTTGAAAGCAGTATCATCTTTGGGGAGGGGAGTGTTAGATGTGCTAGCGGATTTAGATGCACTAACAAAATGGATCCAAACTCCAGCCCACACTCAAAGTTACAGCAGTTTTTTTTTCTTTTGGGATAAAGGTTTTCCATAAATAAAAAAAAAAAAGGCTGGTCATTGTACTCACCCCGATCATAGGTATATGGTTTGTCCCATCCCTGTAACTGCTCTGTCTACAAAAGAGCTTGTTCTTTTGAAAAAGAACAGACTTGGTGACTGGATCACCAGGTGGAAATAGAAGAAAGAAAGTCTGAAAAAAAAAGAAAACAAATGCAGCCGCCAGATCCAAGTATTGGTAAGCTGCAAAATAAATGTTTGCTTTTGGGGTTAATACTGCCTTTCATTAAATTTTTATTTTTTGGGTTTAAATTCGCTATTACTAGTCGCTGGCAGATACCTGACTCTTTCAGATGGGGGAAGACTTTCTCAAGCTGCACAATAAAATGAATTTGGAGTCTTTCTGCTGATATTGAGCCATTTTTGGAGCTGGGAGTCGTTGGCGGCGTCAGTGATAAATTAGCGGTGATTGATGGCGGTTGCTGACAATAACTTGTCTTAATATGTATACATCAAAGATGACTTGGAATGTAAAATCGCTGAAATTCCAGCCATCCATTCTCTATAGTCAGTAATGTTCGTCTAATGGCAATTATGATACAGAGCTGAGCTGCTACATTCGCTGGTTCTGCTTTTAACTGAATTAGAATTTGTACTAAATCATGTCCACGTGCCCCCCCCCCTACCCCGTGGGCTCACATGTAAATCGCTGAAGGGGTCCTTGATGTGTTTTATTTTGCCACTAAGTGTGATTATTATTATTATACAGTATTTATATAGCGCCAAAGGATTTGCTCAGCGCTGTACAGTAGCAAGGGGGACAGAACATGAGACAATACAGTAACAATACAATACACGAGGGGTTCGAGGGCCCTGCTCTTTCGAGCTTACAATCTAGGAGGGAGGGGAAGGTGGCACAGGAGGAAATGGCTGTGGGGGGTGGAGTGGTGGGAGGAGTGGAGGAGGTTAGTTGTTAGGTGAGGTCAGGTGTTAGGTGAGGTTGGGGTAAGCTTCCCTGATGAGGAGGGTTTTCAGGTTGCGCATGAAGGTGAGGAGGGTAGGTGACAGTCTGATGAATTGGGGTAGGGAGTTCCAGAGGATGGGGGAAGTCCTAGAGAAATCCTGCAATTGGGAGTGGGAGGAGGAGATCAGGGAGCTTGAGAGTAGGAGGTCCTGTGAGGAGCGGAGGGCACGGGTAGGGTAGTATTTGGGTATCAGGTCGGTTATGTAGTTTGGGGCGGCGTTGTGAATGGCTTTGTAGGTGAGAGTTAGCAGTTTGAATTTGATGCGTTGGGCAATCGGGAGCCAATGAAGGGATTGGCAGAGGGGGGAGGCGGATGTGGAGCGCTTGGTGAGGTGGATGAGTCTAGCCGCTGAGTTCAGGATCGACTGGAGTGGGGATAGCCTGTGTTTGGGTAGGCCAGTGAGAAGGGAGTTGCAGTAGTCCAGGCGTGAGATGATGAGGGAGTGTACGAGTTGTTTGGTGGTGTCTGGGGTGAGGAATGTGCGTATCTTGGTGTCAGGAATGGACTGGCCAGCAATAGTGGGACTCAGCTGCCTTATGAGCTGCAGTACCAGGGCTGGCCAGCGGGTGCTCCCAGCAATCAGAGACTCAACCTTGCAGCCAGTCAAACACCTGGAACTAATTATACTGGTGTATTTAAGGGACATTCAGACCTGCAGACTCTGCCTTGGTGTTGTGTTTCTCTTCGGCCCTGTATCCTGTTCCTGCTCTCTGTTCTTGTCTGATTCTCTGCTGACCCTGCTCTGATCCCTGGCTTGTCTGACCATTCTCCTGTGCCTGACCCTCTGTACCACGCTGCCCGCTACCTGCTGAACCTGGCCTGTGACCCTGACCATTCTCCGCTTGCTCCCCCTGTACCTACCTGCCCGACTGATATTGACCCGGCCTGCCTGACGACGCTTGCATTGTATGTACTGTTATCTGTGGGTGGGTGGTTGGTTGGTTTGTTTGCACTGTGTTATGTTTTAGTATTGCACTGCGTTTATGTTTGTATTGTTAGTGTTAATAAATTACATTGTTTATAACATATCTGAAGTCTGCGTTTCCCTGCGTCAGTCACACACCTCTGGTCATACCCGGGAGCCCTGACACTTGGAGATGTTGCGGAGGTGGAGCCTGCAAGATCTATATAGCAGTTGGATGTGGGGTAGGAGGGAGAGGTGGGAGTCCAGGGTGACACCCATGACTTTGACATGTGGGGTGGGAGAGATGGTGGCATTGTTAGTAGTGATGGAGAGGATGGGGGGGGGGCACGGGGGGGGGGGGAGGGGGGACGACCAGGAGCTCGGTTTTGGACAGGTTAAGTTTGAGGAAATGCAGCGACATCCGGTCTGATATGTCGTTTAGGAGGTGGGCGATGTGGGCGGAGAGTGAGGGGGTGAGGTGGGGGGTGGAGAGGTAAATGTGTGTGATGTATTGTGTCATCCAGATAATGGTTCAGGTTTATATGTGAAAGCCAGGAAAACTTAAAACTGACGTTCGGGCACAAAACCTTCACTCCTAAGGGTAAAACAAATTTTAACGCCTAAGCACAATTTTGCAACTTTGACATGTGTTAGTAAAACCGTACATATCATCACCGCTACTTTGTACATCCAGGTCAATTATGCCACGTTTTTTTCAGGATAAATTGGGCTTTTATGTGGGGGTAAATGGTCATGAATATCTCCTGATTTTTTTTTATTATCAAAAGAAAACTGACACAAAATACTAAAAAAAATATTTGTTTTTATTTAGCTGTGTGTTTATTGGTGCTACCATAACCTACCTCCAAAGAACAACCCAAAATAAATTTTCCATCTCTTGACGATCACAGAGATACCATATATGCAGGGGCAGAATGACCATTTGAGCACCATTCGAGCACTCGGGCACTGCATTTTTGGAAATCAGTAGATACACCATCACAAGACCATTTCATAGGAGCGATCTCTGACATAAGGGAAATGGAATATCTTACGGCCTCAGTGGATGAGCATTCGGGTATTTTCCTCTCCTTTTGGGGGGCTTGGGATCATTCTCTTTTTGGGAAATTCACTTCACCCCAGGGGCGGACTGACCATTTGGAAACTCGGGCACTGCCCGAGGGCCCGGGGTCAGTAGGGGGCTCAATGAAATGCCCCTGGTACCTTTTATAGGCTTTTTTTGAGTGTGGGCAAGGAAACAGGGGCCCCATGATCCCCTATTGCCTGGGGGCCCCATGAGTTGTCAGTCCACCCCTGCATATATGTGTGTTATTTGTTGTTTGTACCCGCAGTACAGCCCAGAAACAATAATGTACATTTTGTTTTTTGGGGGTTTTTTACCTAAAACACACTAACACTAACTGACACCTCACATGCAGGAAAAATATATTTTAAATATATTTAAAAAATATTTTTCCCAAATATATTGATATGTACTTGAAATACTAACATTTTGGCCGTATTCAATATATTTAAAAATATATTTTTATATATATATATATATATATATATATATATATATAAATATATAAAAAAAAATTTTATATGTACAGTATGTTGAAAAATGTTGAAAAATGAAAAATCACAGTGATCATGTGACCCAGAATCGGGAGTCCCGGGTCCCGATCGTTAGAACTGGACCCAGTGCTCTCAATAACACTCCGGTGGCTGGTTGTACATTGACTGATCACTGTGATAGCCAGTCAGAGGCTATCACAGCGATCATGTGACCCAGAATCGGGAGTCCAGATCGTTAGAATGGGACCCGGCGCTCTCAGTGACACTCTGGTGATGGGTTGTACAGTGATAGCCAGTCAGAGGCTATCACAGCGATCATGTGACCCAGAATCGGGAGTCCCGGGTCCCGATCGTTAGAATGGGACCCAGTGCTCTCAATGACACTCCGGTGGCTGGTTGTACATTGATCACTGTGATAGCCAGTCAGAGGCTATCACAGCGATCATGTGACCAGGAATCAGGAGTCCCGAGTCCCGATCGTTAGAATGGGACCCGGTGCTCTCAGTGACACCCTGGTCTTTGTGTTGGGAGTGCGCAGTGTGGTGCGCTCGCAGCACAAAGACAGGTATGCAAAAATGCTGCCCCACGGAAAAAAGCCCAGTTCTGTGAGGCCACATATTTGTGTGATGCTGGCATCAAGGGGTTAAATATGTATTCTATTTGAAAGCTCGCTCACCATTGAGTCAGTGAGTTGTTCTCATCATCCCAAACATACAGTATATGGAAAAGGGAAAAAAAAAAGCATTGTGGGACTTGGAAGGCAACTAAGTAGAAATCAAAATAAAATAAAATACAAAATCATTTTATTTAAACATAATAAAAATCAAAAAACTAAAGATTTTTTTTTCTAGCCTACACGACTTTCATCCTAACCAGTACTGACATGTTTATCCCGGAGTTCAGATATAAATTACAATTAAGGCTAAGGCTTTTTTCTCACCTTAGGTAGATGGAGGGGCCACAGAGTCACAACAAGAAGTTAAAAGAAATCTTTCCAAAATGAAGAAAATCCCCTCTTAGGTCTGGTAAAAACCTTCAGCCTATACAAGTTGTACCTACAGGTACAACCTACAGGTAAGTCTATAATAGGTAAGTGAATATCTCTACCTTGCACTGTTTAGGAGATATTTATACTGCATGAAGTCGGGGATGTCTCCAGTGAATGCGCTCTCCAGCATGCTGGACCTTCAGAGCTCCATGCCACAGTCAAAGGCTCCCATATGGAAGAAAAATATATTTGAAATATATTTTAAAAATATTCTTACTAAATATATTGACATATATTTGAAATACTACAATTTTGGCCGTATACAATATACAGGTGTACCTCGGTTTACGAACGCCTCGGTAACGTCATTTTTGGTTTACAAATGAAAATCTATTGAAAATAATGCCTCGGTTTACACATTTTTTACAAATATTTTTCACAATACAAAGTGTATGTCGGTGCCGATTTTTAAATGCAATTGCCGGATTTTTTTTTTTCTTCACTATAGCTCACAGAATTAGCTGTCACTTTCCCCGGAGCTAAAGGATACTTTGTTTCTTTTATCTCGGGAAACAAACTAAAAGGGAACATTGTTTCTTGGAGAAATAAACTAAAAGGAAACTTTGTTTCTTTTAGCTGGGAGGAAAGTGACAGCTGATTCTCTGAGGTATAGTGAAGAAAAAACAAAGCCAGTAATTACATTTAAAAAACGGCACTGGCCTATAGTGACAGCGACTTTTTTTTTTACTTTTTTGTAACCTCTGGAACAGATTAATTAACTTTCAATGCATCCTATGGAAAACCGCGTTACGAGTTATGAATTTTTCGCAATACGAAACGTCCCGGAGAATCCATTACATTTGTAAACCGAGGTACACCTCTATTTCAATATATATATATATATATATATATATATATATATATATATATATATATATATATATATATATATATATATATATATATTTACTGTATGTTGAAAATTTTATTACAAAATATATGAAAAATATTTTTAAAAATACATTTTCAAATATACTATATTTCTTTAAAAATACAAATCTACATTTTTGGAATGCATTTACAAATATATGTAAAAATATATGTTAAAATTGCTTTTTTACATGTTAAAAAAAATCGGAAGAATATATTTAAAAAATACATATTTTTAAAAATATTTTTCATATATATTGCAATATATAAAAAACGCATTTCAACATGCAGTATATATATATATATATATATATATATAAATATATTTTGAAATTGTATTTCAAATATATGTCAATATATTTGGGAAGAATATTTTTAAAATATATTTCAGATATATTTTTCTTCCATGTGGGCTCCAGCGTACATGTGCGGGAGTGACGTCATAGCGGCTCCGACCATTCATACTGCTGGCAAACCCAGAGGGAGGACCGGGTGAAGGCGGCAGCACTGGGGAGCTGTGACAGCGCGGGGCTGAAGGGCTCTAAGTACAGGTAATGTACTAGTACATTATGACCTAAACCTGCAGGGGGCTATTATTGTGTTTTTTTTACGGGCGATTTACTAGCGCTTTCAGGTTTATGAGTTAGGTTTCAGTTAACAGCAAAGTCTTGGTCTACATAAATACAATTCCACGTTTTATACTCTTCCTCTAAGCTGGAAAAGAAATAAGAACACGGGATTTTCAGGGTATAACTCCATATTAGAACTTGACCACAGACAACATCTAATTCGGTGATATAACTCCTTGCTAGACTTTGTCCTTGAACAGAAAGCAATGTTTCATCTTGGCCTCAACATTAGAAGACACTTTTTGCTTAGGAAATGAGAGGCTGGAAGCAAACTTCTTGGTTGTATGAATTTGTTCTCTTTGAATCTTATATAGCTACAAGAAAACTTTAATAAAGATATATTAAAAGGAAAAAAAATGTGAAAAAGAGTATTAGAGTATTTTGGCGATACTAGATAAAGACTGTCGATATTCCCCACATGGAAGAAAAATATATTTGAAATATAAAGTACTCTTCCAAAATATATTGCCATATATTTGAAATGCTACAATTTTGGCCATATTCAATATATTTTCAAAATATATTTCAATAAATATATATGTATATATATCTATACACACACACACATATATGTACTGCATGTACACACACACATATATGTACTAGATAAAGACTGTCGATATTCCCCACATGGAAGAAAAATATATTTGAAATATATTTTAAAAATACTCTTCCAAAATATAATGCCATATATTTGAAATGCTACAATTTTGGCCATATTCAATATATTTCAAAATATATTTCAATAAATATATACGTATATATATCTATACACACACACACATATATGTACTGCATGTTGAAATGCGTTTTTTATATATTACAAAATATATGAAAAATATTTTTAAAAATATATATTTTTTAAATATATTCTTCAGATTTTTTTTAACATATAAAAAGTCATCTTAACATATAACTTTTTATTTTTAAGTGTAAGAGATGAGAGGGAAAACAGCGGGGAATGTTCCAGACTATCTCTGGGAATAGCTAACAGTAGTCAACATATGGAGGAAGAACTGGATATGGATAAAGTAGAAGAAGAAGAGGAGAGCTCACAGATGCCTAGTAAAGCAGAAATAGCAGAAATGTTTAAAGGACTTGAAAGATCCCTAAAACAGGAACTGGCGAAATTACAAAAAGACCTGGGGCAAATATTATCAAGGGTGGAGGAGACGGAAGAAAAACTAGATAAACATGCCCAAATTATACAGAAATTAAAAAAACAAGCTTTGGAAATGAGAAAAGAACAAAGAAATCTGTTTTATAAATTGTAAGACCAGGAGAATAGGGATAGGAGATGTGTCAGGGCAGGACTGTGGAACGGACAGGTAGGCCTAGTGGCAGGGTAACGCACTGACTGACGACAACCACCACCAACAGACCGAAGTCCCTCAGGGCGCGGAGTCTAAGTCCCAGGCTAACCTTCACCAGGGCCCCTGATGGTGGGGATGGACTTGATGCAGCCAGGAACCAGGTCGCAGCCCCCGAGACACCCCGGCTGTGGTAATGGCCGCTGCCAATGGTGTGTAGCTCGTAGGAATGACAATAGCGTAGTCAGGCAGGCCGGGTTGAGAACAACAGGACAAAGCTCTGTGTATACTCTCGTGACTCTTCTGGTATCTGACTCGGCTTGTGACTAGACCATTCTCTGTGTTTTCCTTTGATCTGACCTTCCGTTGCTGAACCCGGCCCGTGACCTGTGATTCTTGTCTACTGTTCTGTACCGTTTTGTCCCGTTGTTGTCGACCCGGCCTGCCTGACTACACTATTGTCATTCCTACCAGCTACACACCATTGGTGGCGGCCATTACCGCAGCCGGGGTGTCTCGGGGGCCGCGACCTGGTTACTGGCTGCGTCAAGTCCATCCCCACCATCAGGGGCCCTGGTGAAGGGCAGCCTGGGACTTAGACTCTGCGCCCTGAGGGACTTCAGTCTGTTGGTGGTGGTTGTCGTCAGTCAGTGCGTTACCCTGCCACTAGACCTACCTGTCTGTTCCACAGCCCTGCCCTGACATGATCTTTGAAGTTTACTAGAGTATGGCAGGACACGGAGGATGAGACACGCTTATTGGGGAAATGTTCATGGTCAGAGCTTCACCTTAAAAGCTGAAAGCCTAAAGGGAGATGGAGTGGGAGGGAGGGAGGAGGGGTGGAGGGATGGGAGGGAGGGAATGGGGAGGGGCTAGGTAGTGTAAGACTCTGCGATATGGTAGGAGATATATTAGTTTGGAAAAGTCTTAGAGAACGAAGGGGAAGATATAGACAGAAGAGGAGAAGAGAGGAAAGGGAGGAGAGGATAGGAGAATAAGGGAAGAATGGAAGAGATACACTTTGTGACTTATAATGTTAACGGATTAAACAGCCCTGGGAAGAGATTCAGGATATTCAAAGAGATACAGCAAAGATTGTCTTCAGTGGGTTTTTTTACAGGAGACACATCTGGAGCGAGAAACAAATGTGAAATTAAATTCTAGATATTATCCATTATGGTTCTATGCAGATTCCCCAATCAGAAGAGCCAAGGGAGTAGCAATAAGTTTCGCAAAAAATATAAGGTTTAAGTTGGAAGACAGTTAGGTAGATCCTGAAGGGAGATTTCTGTTCCCGAAGGGAAAACTACAAGAAATAGATTGTACATTAGCAAATATTTATTGCCCGAATAAGAAACCTGAGATATTCCTAAAAAAAACTCTGAAAAAATTAATGGATTTCAAAAAAGGTAGTTTAATCATTGCAGGAGATTTTAATCTCTGTATGGACCCTCAGATAGACATGACGTCTCCTGTGCTGAGAGAGGAAAGTAGGTCTATGAGATCCTTGAAAAAAATGATATTCCAATGCCAACGTGTGGATATATGGAAAATTAAGCACGTGAAGGAAAGAGATTATACGTTTTACTCCCATGCACATGAGATGTACTCAAGATTGGATTATATATTGCTGAACATCGACTTATTGAGACTTTGGTCAAAGTAAAATTAGAAGTGATGTCAATATCGGACCATGCACCGGTCACAATGCAATTAGCATGGGGAAAGGAGCCGAAAGGGGGAAAAGTATGGAGGTACTAAATAGAAATATGAAATAGAGCAATTTTTTTTAGGAAAATGATACTGGGGAAGTGTCTGCAGCAACGGTGTGGGAGGCTCATAAGGTCTATATTAGAGGAATCCCGATAGCGATTGGGGCAAAGAAGAAGAGGGAAAGGAGAGAAAAAATGAATGCGCTTCTTGGGGAACTCTGTGAGCTTAAACAGACACTTAAATATAGAGTAACAAAAGAGATTATGCAGAGGGTAATAAAATAATAATTTTCTGGAAGAAGATAAGAGTGTTTAATAAAAAGATAACTGAGAGATATAGATGGGGAGACAGGCCAGGAAAGTATTTAATGAGAGCTCAGAGGAAAAAAAATCTAGGAACTATATAGACATCCCAAAGGAGAATTAGTGTATTTAACTAAAGACATAGCTAAAGTTTTTAAAGTTTGGAGTTATAACAGTGATGATCACTGTTATAAGCAATAGTTTTAACTGTCATGAATGGCTGTCCATTCATGACAGCTTGCTTGTTGTGATGCTGTGATTGGCTACAGCTGATCACGTGGTACAGGGTACAAGGTACCATGTGATAGCTGTGGGCCAATCACCGCATCACAACAGTAAGCAATCTGCTTATGGGGGGGGTTGGGTGGTCAGGGATTTTTTTTTGCTGTGCATACAACAGATGGCTTTATATGTGTCATTTTTGTCCAGTGTACTCCTGATAGAGCTGATCTAAATGAAACGCGTAGAGATGGGAGGATCTAGAACTATTCTATCTTGCGGTATTTATAGATCTTTGAACAGTCTACTGGATGGTATGTCCTGATGACCTTTGTGAAAAGAGCCTACAGGATGTTAATATTATGTATTCTCTTTTAACGGCTTGCCACCTACCCATAGTACATGTGAGTGGATAGCAGCTACAGATGGTACGTCGCTTAGCACACCCCCTGGGGGCTCACTGGTGCTATCCAGTGACCTCTGTGTCCAGTGAACACAGCAGATCACAGTGTTCTGTCCCCAACCACTGTGAGCAGCCAGGGTATCATGTGATCGCTATGACCAATTATAACGATCACATGACATTATGTAAGATAGCTCTCACAACTGGCTTTCATTCATAAACAGATTGCTTACTGTTGTGATGCTGTGATTGGCCCACAGCTATCACATTGTACCTTGTACCCTGTACCATGTGATCTGCTGTAGCCAATCAGAGCATCACAACACGCAAGCTGTCATGAATAAAAAGCCATTCATGTCAGTTAAAACTATTGCTTATAACAGTGATCATCACTGTTATAAGCAATAACAGGGTAAAAAAAATTGGCCTAAATTTATGTAGAAAGATTATCTGCTTGCAAATTTTTATAATAGGAACTATAAAAAAAAGCGTTGTTTTTTTTTTAATTTTATTTTTTTCTGCTTATATAGTTAAAAATAAAAATCCCAGGGTGATTTTTTTTGTTGTTTATATAGCTAAAAATAAAAATCACAGGGGTGACTTTTTTTTGTTTGTTTATATCAGGAGTCCTCAAACTATTTAAACAGGGGGCCAGTTCACTGTCCCTCAGACCGTTGGAGGGCCAGACTATAGTTTAAAAAAAAAAAAGTATGAACAAATGCGGACACAGTACAGGAGATGACCAGAGACTGCGGACATAGTACATGAGATGACTAGAGACTGCGGACATAGTACCTGAGATGACCAGAGACTGCGGACATAGTACAGGAGATGACCAGAGACTGCGGACATAGTACAGGAGATGACCAGAGACTGCGCATACAGTACAGGAGATGACCAGAGACTGCGGACACAGTACAGGAGATGACCAGAGACTGGGGACACAGAACAGGAGATGACCAGAGACTGCGGACATAGTACAGCAGATGACCAGAGACTGCGGACATAGTACAGGAGATGACCAGAGACTGCGGACATAGTACAGGAGATGACCAGAGACTGCGGACATAGTACATGAGATGACCAGGGACTGCGGACACAGTACATGAGATGACCAGAGACTGCGGACACAGTACATGAGATGACCAGAGACTGTGGACACAGTACAGGAGATGACCAGAGACTGCGGACATAGTACAGCAGATGACCAGAGACTGCAGACACAGTACAGGAGATGACCAGAGACTGCGGACACAGTACAGGGGATGACCAGAGACTGCGGACATAGTACAGCAGATGACCAGAGACTGCAGACACAGTACAGGAGATGACCAGAGACTGCAGACACAGTACAGGGGATGACCAGAGACTGCGGACATAGTACATGAGATGGTGCCCCATCATTAGTGTCAGTGGGAGGAATAGTGCCCCATCATTGGTATCAGTGGGAGGAATAGTGCCCAATCTTTGGTATCAGTGGGAGGAATAGTGCCCAATCTTTGGTATCAGTGGGAGGAATAGTGCCCCATCATTGGTATCAGTGGGAGGAATCGTGTCCCATAATTGGTGTCAGTGGGAGGAATAGTGCCCCATCATTGGTGTCAGTGGAATAGTGCTCCATCATTGGTTTCAGTGGGAGGAAAAGTGCCCCCTCATTGGTGAGGGGGCACTATTCCTCCCACACTGACACTAATGATGGGGCACTATTACTCTCACTGACACCAATTATACTTACATCGCCGTGCCACCCCCCTGAAAAGTGCTGCCGTAGGCAAATGCCTTGTTTGCCTCGTAGCAAATATGCCCCTGGGACAAGTGAGGGGCAGTGGGACAGGAGGAGTGCAGTGGGACAAGTGAGGGGCAGTGGGAGAGGGGGCATGGCACAGTATCGGGGCAGCTGGACAGGAGGAGCACAGAGGGACAGGTGAGGGGCAGATGGACAGGAGGAGCGCAGTGGGACAGGTGAGGGGCAGATGGACAGGAGGAGCACAGAGGGACAGGTGAGGGACAGATGGACAGGAGGAGCACAGAGGGACAGGTAAGGGGCAGATGGACAGGAAGAGCACAGAGGGACAGGTGGGGGACAGTGGGGACAGATGGGTGGTAGTGGGAGAATGGCGGGGACAGGAGGGGGAAGTGGAACAGGTGTGGGGCAGGGTGACATGTGGGGGCAGGGGGCAGTGTGATGGATGGGGGGCAATGGGACGGGTGAGGGAAGTAGAACAGGTGGGGGGGGTGAGATGGGGAAACAGCTCTCTTTGTTTGAACACTGTTTGTGTGGAGTAAATTAAATGTTCTGGAGTGACATTCTGCGGTTTGGCCACAAGATGCCACTGTTTTCCTAACACAGCCTCAGACTGCATAGATATTTCTATATTCATGAAGAGGTGGGGTTTTCACTCAGAGCTTAGAGAACAGGAAGAGGAGAGAGAGCAGCCATGTTTGGAGGATGGTGAATGAAGGAGCTGTGTGAGCAGAGAATCTGATGGCATCAAGGTGTGAGAGCATCCCTCAGTAACCCGAGCTGCAGCTAAGTGAAGCTGATTGTGTCCAAGACCCTGATCCTGTACAGAGAAAGGAAGATTGCTGCCAGGAATGCTGATGAGATCAGAGGAACAAAGCAACATACACTGCGATACCGCATGCTTGTTGGAGAGACATTTGTTCTGTTCAGAGTCACCAGCGGATGCAAAGCAGACCGGGGTCGGTAAGATCGTGCACGCACCTCATTTCAGTGTAGAGACTGAGTCCAGGCCTATATTAGTAAGTTAGGGTCTCTGTTTGTGTCAGGCCACAAGTGTTATTACTGATCATTGGAAGGACTCCACAACTTAAAGTGACATTTCACATTGGAGAGCTGATAAAATCCTACAAACTCAAGCCAGACTGGCGTTTTGCTCAGAAGGGATACTCAGGCACGTGCTACAGGACCAGTTATGGGAGGGGGAATACTGTAGATTTGTGTAAGATTGTAAGCTGTTGTGCTGCACCGCAGGCTAGCCCATACCATACACCCATACACTGATTCCTGATCTTTTAGGGTAATAACAGGTAAGGTGTGGCAGCTTAGTTGTGCCCCCCAGTAGGTAAATTACTACACCTTCTACCTTCATCCATCAGGAGGCGCCATGCTGTGCAGCACAAGGGTCTCAGCCTTTGGGCTGGGTGTATGTAAATTTATTGTATGTTTCCAGCATTTGGGGTTGTGTTTATTTGCCACATCTAAGTAACATTCTGTTGTGGCAAAAGCTGATGTTGGGGTTGCTTTCCTCGTTCGTGATTTCACTGTATCCTGGGGAGCCCACCCCGGTACACAGCTTACAGGGGCAGTGTATCAGGGGACAGTGAGACAGGACCGAGGGAGCACCAGTCCTCCAAGCACTTACCTGCTCTCCAACGGCTCCTCCAGATCGTGTCAGGATCGTTCCAAGACGGGTGCCTGTGTCCCTTCTCTCCCTCGATCTCCGGCGGCAGCTGCAAAGGAGCGGGCCGGCTCCGCCTCCCTGACCTCGTCCTCTTCTGCTTCCTCATTCTGGCCTTCACCTGGATACCGGCACACTGACAGCGGGCCCCGTCGCTTACGCGCTCCAAGCGCACTCCGGGGATCTGCCCACCACTCCACTCTCCTCTGCAGCCGGTCCATCAGCCATAGTGGCCCTGCCCCTGTATCTTTCCCACTGAAGTATCCCTTCCATGGGAAAAGGGGGGGGCGGCACTGCCGCCGTGCTGCCCTGAAAAGTGCCGCCCTAGGCAAATGTCCCCTGGTCCCTTGCCTCACGGCAGATACGCCCCTGCCCGGCCAGATAAATGTCCTCCACGGGCCGCATGTGGCCCGCGGACCGTACTTTGAGGACCCCTGATTTATATAGCTAAAAATAAAAATCCCAGGGGTGATTAAATATTACCAGAAGAAAACTCTATTTCTGTAAAAAAAAATGATATACAGTAAATTTAATTTGCGTAGTGTTGTATGACCACACAACTACCAGTTAAAGTAGTGCAGTGCTAAATAGCAACAAATTCCCTAGTGATGAAGAAGGTAAAAAAACTTTCCGGAGGTAATAGTAACTTTTTTGTATAATAAGAAATAATCTTTTGTGGAAGAATTTGATGTGTTACTGGAACCATTAATTACTTCCCGACCGGCCGTTGCATATAAACGGCCGGACGGTGGCAGTGCAGAGTCAGGTGGCCGTTTATAAACGGCCTCCCCGCACACCCTGCTTGTGCGCGCTCCCTCGGAGCACGCAGCACCGCCATCCGGTGCCCGCTGTGTCCTCCGTGAAACACCGATCGTTGGACGGGACCTCTGTACGAGGTCCCGATCATGTGATCACTGATTGGCCAATCAGTGATCACATGCAAAGTAGTAAGCAAGATGTCACTTGTGACATCATTGCTTACTACGTGTGAAATCTGTGAATGATCACAGAGGTCACATGGTACAAGGCTATTCACAACAGCCTTGTACCATGTGACAAGCTGTGACCAATCACAGCTCACTCAGTACTTCTCAATGAGTGCAAGAATGCAGACAGAGAGAAAGAGAAATGATTGCTTTTACATCCTAGATGGGTGTAAAATCAAACAGTGTAAAAAAAAAAAAATCTTCATCACCCCCCACAAGTAGTACAGTGTCACCATGGTGACACTGTACTGCTAGGGTGACAGTATGTAAAAAATAAAAATAAAAAATAATAATATAAAAAAATAAAATAAAAATGTAAAAAAAAATGTTTAAAAATTATAATTTTTGGTTATAAACTAATTTGGATTTTTTTTTACTAAAAAGATAACGGAATAAATTTTGGCAAAGATTTATGATGAAATATTATTTATTTGCAAAATTTTATAAGAAAAACACTTTTTTTAAACATTTTTGGACATTTTCATTTACATTGCAAAAAAAATAAAAATCCCAGCGGTGAATAAATACCACCAAAATAAAGCTTTATCTGTCTCAAAAAAATTGCAAAAAATTCATTTGGGTACAGTGTTGCATGACCGCGCAATTGTCTTTCAAAGTGTGATAGCGCTGAAAGCTGAAAATTGCCCTGGTCAGGAAGGGGGTAAAAGTGTCCGGTCTGGAAGTGGTTGAAAAAAAAATCCTTGTTTAATTCCCCCCCCCCATGTCTTGGATGAAGTCGTGTCTTACATTCGCTGTGGTCCATCTCCTCCTTCAGCATCTGCAGAATCCAAACGCCAACACAGTGAAGGACACAGAGCTCTATTCAATACGGGAATCAAGACCCAAGCGATGCGTATTTCCATACTTTCAGTTTACATCCTATAACTGTGAAATTCCATTTTTTTTTTTTTTGCTTTTCTATCTCCATCCTTCGTTGTAATTGTAAAGTCTTATTATTAAAAAAAACACAAAAAAGAGATTCAAATGTATTTATTTTATTGATGTGGAAAGGCACATTTTTTTTACAATAGGGTCCGGAAACAATAGCAGGGTAAGAGTGAATGTAGCCAGAGACTATTGGAAACGATATTCTTTTTCTTAACATGAATGTTCCGTAGCGCGGCGTGTTCGCGAGTTGCCGTGGAAACCGGCGCTTTATTTATTAAAGCTAACTACAAGTAAATAGCTCCCCTCAAACCGCTCAACAATGTCCCTGTTGTTGAAGTTCAAGGAACGTTTGAAATGGCTCTTAACATGAGCGGCTCCGTACATTATCATAGCGACTTGGGCTTAGAAAATGATTTCTTCGAAAAATTCAAGAACATTGGGAAGAAATAATTTATTTAATTCAGGAGATCCCCGGGGGGCGGTTGAGGTTCCAAAAGATCCATAAAAACTGAATTCTTCATAAATCTTGGCCAAAATGTATTCAGTTATCTTTTTGGTAAAAAAAAAAAATAACCCAAAGTAGTTTATAACCAAAAATTTAAATTTTTCTAAAATGTTTTTACATTTCTATTTTATTTTTTTACAATACTAGTTATGGGTTTTTTTTGCTTAGAGAATTATTTCTTCCAAAAATTCAAGAGCATTGGGAAGAAATAATTTATTCAATTCAGAAGATACTGGCGGGGTGGGGGGGGGGGGGGGTTGAGGTTCCGAAAGATCCAGGCAGATGCTTATTCCATAAAACTGAGACTACAGTTGAAAAATATAAGAACTATATAAAAACTATATAAAATTTTGCAAATAAATAATTTTTCTTCATAAATCTTGGCCAAAAAGTATTCAGTTATCTTTTTGGTAAAAAAAAAAATAACCCAAAGTAGTTTATAACCAAAAAATTAAATTTTTCGAAAATCTTTTTACATTTTTATTTTACTTTTTGATATTATTAGTTATGGGGTTTTTTTTTGCTTAGAAAATTATTTCTTCCAAAAATTCAAGAGCATTGGGAAGAAATAATTTTTTTAATTGAGAAGATACCGGCGGGGGGGGGGGTTGAGGTTCCGAAAGATCCAGGCAGATGCTTATTCCATAAAACTGAGACTACAGTTGAAAAATATAAGAACTCGTTAACATTTCATCAGATAAATTACATAGTTAGTCTGGATGAAAAAGACAAAAGTCCATCCAGTTCAACTATAGAAAATACAAATAAAAACTTTATTTTGGTGGTATTTATTCACCACCAGGGGCGGACTGACAATTTGGAAACTCGGGTACTGCCCGAGGGCTCGGGGTCACTCTCACCCCCTCGCCCCCCTCTGCTCCCTTGTAGGTTCTCTCTTATCTCCTCGCTCCACTTCTTTACTCTTCACTCTCAAGCAGGGGCGGACTGACCATTTGGAAACTCGGGCACTGCCCGAGGGCCCGGGGTCAGTAGGGGGCCCCATGAGATGCCCCTGGTACCTTTTTCATAGGCTTTTTGAGTTTGGGCAAGGACACAGGGGCCCCATGATCCCCTATTGCCCGGGGGCCCCATGAGTTGTCAGTCCGCCCCTGTTCACCACTGGGATTTTTTACATAGTCTGGCTGAAAAAAGACAAAAGTCCATCCAGTTCAACCATAGAAAATGCGGCAAAGGGGTTAATACCTAAGTTTTGGCAAGAGCAGGAAATACCAAAAAATAAAGATTGGATGAATAGGGTTGACTATGTATATAGGATGGAGGAACTCTACCATCAGGAAGAAGATAGAATGGCAAGAAAGGTAGGAGAAATGGGATAGGTTCAAAGAGGAAGTTAACCACTTCCAGTCTGGACACTTTCACCCCCTTCCTGTCCAGGCCATGTTTCAGCTTTCAGTGCTGTCACATTTTGAATGACAGTTGCGCGGTCATGCAACACTGTGCCCAAATGAATTTGTAGCATTTTTTTGTATTATGCCATTATGTTTCCAATTCGAGAAATCTATGCTAGACATTACGACTTCTAAGGCTGTTGTAGTCAGGGGCGAACTGACCATTTGGAAACTCGGGCACTGCCCGAGGGCCCGTGGTCAGTAGGGGGCCCCATGAGATGCCCCTGGTACCTTTTCCATAGGCTTTTTTGAGTTTGGGCAAGAACACAGGGGCCCCATGATCCCCTATTGCCCAGGGGCCCCATGAGTTGTCAGTCCGCCCCTGGTTGTAGGTATAGGAAGAGGACTTATTCGGAGAGGATCTATAGGCACGGAGCTTAACCACTTCCAGTCCGGACACTTTCCCCCTCTTCCAGCCCAGGCCAATTTTCAGCTTTCAGCGCTATCACACTTTGAATGACAATTGCGCAGTCATGCAACACTGTACCCATATACATTTTTTAGCATTTTTTCGAGACAGATATAACTTTATTTTGGTGGTATTTATTCACCACTGGGATTTTTGTTTGCTATATAAATGAAAAATTCCAAACATTTTGAAAAATAAAAGTGTTTTTCTTATAAAAATTTAGCAAATAAATAATCTTTGTGATGGGAGTCACTTTGGGTGGGGGCCCATGGAACCCAGCTCACTTTGGAGACGTGGGGAGACCCCTGTCTCAGCTCCCCATATCCCTATTATGTGTAAGTCACCCTGTGCCTGTTAGGGGTACAGGGTGATCTGTCCAAATATTCTGTAGACATGTATAGGAGATAGGTGGGGTGGGGGTTGTGATTGTTTAATGTCATGTGGTTGCATCCCATTGTTCTATTGTTTGTCTGGCTTGGGAGCAAACTATTATGGGATGTATGTGTTTATGTGTATTAGCTTAGTGGGGGGGGGATGTCTCCAGCAGCCCTCCCTCCTGATGGGACTGTCTGCTGGTGTGAAGTTTGAATACCTGTGTATCTCTTGTTCCTAAATGTAGATTGCCCCGTCCTGTGTCATTATGCAGGGAGGGGGGATTGCGACCTGAATGTATATATCTTGTATCTGTGTTCAAATAAACTAGCCTACCTCCTGGTTTACTTCATGATTGGTGTTGTCTAGTCTTGTTTGGTCGGCTGTGGTGTCTGTGGTCCGTGTTCGGACAGGGAAGCAGTATTCTAACAGAAGTACTCAAGCGCAGTCTGGGTTGGTTCTATTACAATCTTTCTTCATAAATCTTGGCCAAACTTTATTCAGTTATCTTTTTAGTAAAAAAATAACGCAAATTAGTTTATAACCAAAAGTTATAATTTTTAACATTTTTTAAAATATTTTTATAATATTATTTATGGGGTTTTTTTTCAACATACTGTCACCCTAGCAGTACAGTGTCACCATAGTGACACTGTACTACTTGTGGGGGGTGATGAAGATTTTTTTTTTCTTTTATTACACTGATTGCTTTTACACCCATAAAGGCTGTAAAAGCAATCATTGCGCAACGGGTCAAATTCAAAATCCTAACACTGACGTACAAAGCTGTCCACCATACTGCCCCGAACTACATCACCGACCTAATATCCAAGTACCCCCCAGCACACACACTCCGCTCCTCACAAGACCTCCTTCTCTCTAGTTCCCTGGTCTCCCCCTCCCATGCTCGCCTCCAGGACTTCTCCAGGGTGTCATCCATCCTCTGGAACTCCCTGCCTCAACCCATCAGATTATCACCTACTCTCCTCTCCTTTAGGCGCACCCTGAAAACCCATCTCTTCAGGGAAGCCTACCCCACCCCCTGCTAACTTGCCGACCTCCTCCACTCTTCCTACCACTCCATCCCCCACAGCTATCTCCTCCTGTACCACCATCCCCTCCCTCCTAGATTGTAAGCTCGAAAGAGCAGGGCCCCCGATCCCCTCATGTTTTGCATTGTATTGGTATTGTTCTGTCACATGTTCTGTCCCCCATTGTAATGTACAGCGCTGAGCGAACTATTGGCGCTTTATAAATACTGTATAATAATAATAAAATAATAATAATTTCTCCTTCTCTCTGGCTGCATTCCTGCAGCCATTGAGAAATACTGTGAGAACTGTCATTGGTCACAGCTTGTCACATGGTACAAGGTTGTTGTGAATAGCCCTGTACCATGTGATCTCTGTGATTATTCACAGATTTCACAAGTAGTAAGCAATGATGTCAGGAAGTGACATCTTGTGTACTACTGTTCATGTGATCACTGATTGGCCAGCGATCTGTGGTACAGCGATCTGTGTTCCGCAGTGTCCGGCACCGGCAGGGAGCGCGCATAGGCAGTGAATGCAGGGGCTGTTTAGAAACGGCGACCAGCTTCGGCATTGCTCCCGTCCGGCCGTTTATGTACATGGACCGGATGGGAAGTAGTTAAAGAAAGACAGGGAGGAGATAAGTAAGAAAGGAAGAGAAGGGTGCCTTGAGAGCAGGGGCGGACTGACAACTCATGGGGCCCCTGGGCAATAGGGGATCATGGGGCCCCTTGTATCCTTGCCCAAACTCAAAAAAGCCTATGAAAAAGGTACCAGGGGCATCTCATAAGGCCCCCTACTGACCCCGGGCCCTCGGGCAGTGCCCGAGTTTCCAAATGGTCAGTCCGCCCCTGCTTGAGAGTGAAGAGTAAAGAAGTGGAGCGAGGAGATAAGAGGGAAACTATAAGGGAGCAGAGGGGGGCGAGGGGGTGAGAGTGGGTAGGGTGGGGTTGTTTTCTTCTCTTTTTTTAGAGGTATAAGTGAATTGTGTATTGTTGAATATTTTGACATTTTTAACGATGCAATGTGATTTATTGAAAATTAATAAAATATTTATTTAAACAAAAAAAAAAAAAGGACTAATGAAAGAAAAGTCAGCTGCGCTGAAGGTCTGCTTCGGCATATGGTCAGTTTGTTTAAAATCAATTTACATGAAGAAAACAGCTTGTGGTTTAAAAGTGTGTTTGACGGTTGGGCAATCGAGATCCAGTGCCGGCTAGTCCGCTGCTTTGGGCCGCAAGGTCACAGGTGTTTGTATAGTCCCCCATGTTTAACCTCTTGCTTCCCACGTAAAGTATATGTGGAGGGGAACAAAGGAAGGGCTTTTAATGCCACACACTAATGGGCAGAACACCCCCCCCCCCGTCCGGTTCGCGGTCGAACATTCAAATCTACAGAATGCTCAACCGTGAACTTCGAAAATGAACAGTTTACTGGGCGGTATCTTACTGCATCTGAGTATGAGGTAAGATACGGCTCAGTTACTAAAATCCGGCCTGAGTTCTATGATGACGTCTTTCGGTATTTTAGTAGTTTCCGGCTGACAGCTGAATGCCAAAAGAATTGTCGGCATTTCCCCACAATTACAATTTTTTTTTTTTTAAATGATGTGGAGTCCCCCCCCCCCACAATGATACCAAGCCCTTCTGGTCTGGTATGGATTTTGAGGGGAACCAACATACCAATATTTGAAAAAAAAAAAAAGATGTGGGCCCCCCCCCCAAAATCCATACCAGACCCTTATCCTAGCATGCAGCCTGGCAAGTTGGGAAAGGGGAGGACAAGCAAGATGGTGCTTTGGAGCAGGGGGGCTCCCCCCCAAAGCACCTTGTCCCCATGTAAATAGATAAAAAGGGGGTAAAACGAGCGCTGGATGGTGTTGGAACAAAATATAAAAGCAGCTGGCATGAAAGGCAAACCTCAAAAACGCCTCATGGGGTAACAGTCACAAAAGGAAAACATGCAGCGCTAGGATATTGAGGTATATCTCACAATGCAAAACAGCTAACATGTAAGTGATGGTGTATACAACCAATACTACAACATTCTCATGGTCAAAAAGGTGTACATGGTGACATTGGTGTCAAAGTCAATATATCAGTGGAGTGACATAAGGAAATCTGGGACATCTGTGGTAGGAAGTGTGGCTGTAGAATGCACTAACCAGATAACGCATATGATAGCGCATTGGAGTAAAATGACCTACTCCTGGTCACTGGATCAGGAACCCTGCCGGAGTGGTGGTCGTCTCTGCTGCAGTCACCAGAATCATCTGTGTCCTCTCCAATTATGGCATCACCAGACATCAAGTGGGATAAACGCTCATCCGATATGTTGTGGAATCCTTTATAACGGCAACCTCCAGGGGGTGTGGTGCACGCTCATAGAACAGGAGTCACCTTAAGGGCTCAGAAATACACCCAAAAGAGAGGCTTCCGATAGTGTAGTAACTTTTATTAAGGAGTATAAAACAAATGTAGCACTTACATGATGCAATTCACAATTCCAAGGGGTGTGAAGGTGGCCGCCCGTATCAAGGTGTGGACCATGTGGACAATAGTGGTAGGTAAAGTAGCATCTCCCTACCTACACAAAGATGTATTTAAAATGATTCCAGGGCTAGGAGAGAAGGACCAATAAAGAACATTGATCCCACTGGACACAAAGATGCATTTAAAAGGACCCCGGGGCAAGGGGAGAAGAGCCAATAAAGAACATCGATCCCCCTAGGCACAAAGATGCATTTAAAAGGACCCCGGGGCTAGGGGAGAAGGGCCAATAAAGAACATCGATCCCCCCGGACACAAAGATGCATTTAAAAGGACCCCGGGGCTAGGGGAGAAGGGCCAATAAAGAACATCTATCCCCCCGGACACAAAGATGCATTTAAAAGGACCCCGGGGCTAGGGGAGAAGGGCCAATAAAGAACATTGATCCCCCCGGACACCAAGATGCATTTAAAAGGACCCCGGGGCTAGGGGAGAAGGACCAATAAAGAACATTGATCCCCCTGGACACAAAGATGCATTTAAAAGGACCCCGGGGCTAGGGGAGAAGGGCCAATAAAGAACATCTATCCCCCCAGACACAAAGATGCATTTAAAAGGACCCCGGGCTAGGGGAGAAGGGCCAACAAAGAACATCGATCCCCCCGGACACAAAGATGCATTTAAAAGGACCCCGGGCTAGGGGAGAAGGGCCAACAAAGAACATCGATCCCCCCGGACACAAAGATGCATTTAAAAGGACCCCGGGCTAGGGGAGAAGGGCCAACAAAGAACATCGATCCCCCCGGACACAAAGATGCATTTAAAAGGACCCCGGGCTAGGGGAGAAGGGCCATTGAAGAACGTTGCTGCAGATGAAGGTGACCCTATCAAAAAGAGTCCATAGTGTGGGCCCAGAGCTGGCTTCACTTCATTTGCATCCAATCAGAGTTGGAAGACATATATATCCACCATTGGTGACCACAGTACCACATTGGGCTTGTTGCCTGCTTCTAATCAGAGAAAATCAATGCCAATGGAAAACAAAACAAGAAGGCATGCTGCCCTAGTGCATTATCATATGACTCTCATATCGTGTACGTAATGCCTCATATTGGTGGTCACATGACCGCTGTAACTCCTCTTCCTCCC
Organism: Staurois parvus; assembly: GCF_062004578.1. Classification (NCBI taxonomy): domain Eukaryota; kingdom Metazoa; phylum Chordata; class Amphibia; order Anura; family Ranidae; genus Staurois; species Staurois parvus. The sequence goes on from NW_028318840.1 coordinate 3,299,236, forward strand.
CGAGGTCTCAGGAGTTGAGGTGAAGTTATTGCCCAGGATTCCTGCCAGGATAATTCTAGACTGATTTAGGAATTATCTTCGGAATTATCATGCATTTAAATTTGATTCCCCAGTTTCCCAGCATTTAAATTTGATTCCCCAGTTTCTCAGCATTTAAATTTGATTCCCTAGTTTCCCAGCATTTAAATTTGATTCCCCAGTTTTCCAGCATTTAAATTGGATGATTGTTTTCTTGTGATCAAATTATTGTTGGCCATAACGTTTTATGGGCTCATAAGACAAATGTCTGGCTCTCTGTTTTGACTTTTATTGACTATTCTTTGGGAACCACTCACCTTGATATAGAGGTGCCAAGGTCATTTTCATCAAACCCCTCGGCCACATTCCACTTGACAGATAAAAGGCTGAAGTCCAACGCCTACTTTTGTCAGGACCTGTTGTCAGTCAAGTTGTGCAGGGCTGCCCAGGGAATGTATCAATCTAGGTTGACTATGGGATCACAAGCACGCAATGCATCACCACGGCATCCTGTAGTTCCTATGGGAAGAAGAAGGAATGGAGGTATGGTGGCAAAGGTGGTGACAGGAGATACAGGTACACTGTGCTTCAGCATGGCAACCTGTAACTCCAAACAGCAAGCCCTTATATGTAAACTGACCATGCCAGCACAGATCCGATGCTTGTCAGATTTCATGCTTGTCCTGTTCAGACTGGAAGAGAAAACAAATGGAATTGGTAGGATCATCAGGTATTTTACAGCAAATGAAAACATAACAGGTGAGATTTATCAACAACTACTGTTTATCAATATAAAAACCATACACTGTATGTAATAATTTGTTTTGGGATAACATCCACTTTAAAAGGGGACTATAGAACATTTATTAAATTCTAGGCAGATATAAAAAAATATGATTGCAGCTTTGTACTCATGAATACATAATTAATTATATTGTTTTACAGGCAAGCGTCTAAGTACCTGAACTTGACCTGGTATCAGCCTCTTGCAGTCCCCTGTATAGCAGAGCTCAGAGAGGAGGAGAAAGAAGCAACACAAGTAGCCCCTTAGTTGTGCTATAGTGCAAAAAATAGGAGCAGTGCAACAATACATGAGCTTATCACTGTGCTTCTTCTCTTTTCACTGTCCAGTCACAATTGGGGTCGAGTCCGGGACGATCTGGGCTTATAGGAAGTGGGTTGAACAATGCTGGCCATTAGACTGAGGGCATCTAGTGGCAGAGAAAAATACAGTGGAGGAACTTTCTGGACTGAAGGTGAATGTTGCTTGAGAGACTTTAGTTATCACTGTGTTTCTTCTCTTTTCACTGTCCAGTCACAGTTGGGGTCTAGTCCGGGATGATCTGGGCTTATAGGAAGTGGGTGGAACAATGCTAGCCATCAGGCTAAGGACATCTAGTGACAGAGAAAAATACAGTGGAGGAAATTTCTGGACTGAAGGTGAATGTTGCTTGAGAGACTTTAGTTATCACTGTGTTTCTTCTCTTTTCACTGTCCAGTCACAGTTGGGGTCTAGTCCGGGATGATCTGGGCTTATAGGAAGTGGGTTGAACAATGCTGGCCATCAGACTGAGGACATCTAGTGGCAGAGAAAAATTCAGTGGAGGAAATTTCTGGACTGAAGGTGAATGTTGCTTGAGAGACTTTAGTTATCACTGGGCTTCTGTTTTCACTGTCCAGTCACAGTTGGGGTCGAGTCCGGGATGATCTGGGCTTATAGGAAGTGGGTTGAACAATGCTGGCCATCAGACTGAGGACATCTAGTGGCAGAGAAAAATACAGTGGAGGAAATTTCTGGACTGAAGGTGAATGTTGCTTGAGAGATTTTAGTTATCATTGCGCTTCTTCTCTTTTCACTGTCTAGTCACAGTTGGGGTCAAGTCCGGGATGATCTGGGCTTATAGGAAGTGGGTTGAACTATGCTAGCCATCAGACTGAGGACATCTAGTGGAAGAGAAAAATACAGTGGAGGAAATTTCTGGACTGAAGGTGAATGTTGCTTGAGAGATTTTAGTTATCATTGCGCTTCTTCTCTTTTCACTGTCTAGTCACAGTTGGGGTCAAGTCCGGGATGATCTGGGCTTATAGGAAGTGGGTTGAACTATGCTAGCCATCAGACTGAGGACATCTAGTGGCATAGAAAAATTCAGTGGAGGAAATTTCTGGACTGAAGGTGAATGTTGCTTGAGAGACTTTAGTGATCACTGTGCTTCTTCTCTTTTCACTGTCCAGTCACAATTGGGGTCGAGTCCGGGATGATCTGGGCTTATAAGAAGTGGGTTGAACAATGCTGGCCATCAGACTGAGGACATCTAGTGGCAGAGAAAAATTCAGTGGAGGGAATTTCTGGACTGAAGGTGAATGTTGCTTGAGAGACTTTAGTTCCAGTTGTAATATACTTTAAATTCATTTCATGAGTTCTAGGTGGATTGAATCTTTAAACATGGTAATTTCCTTTTATGAAAACAATTGCATAATTTAGGATGCACAAATATATATTCAAATTTTATTTGCAGTGACAGTACAGGCAAGACAAAAAAACTTAATTGGGTAGCACAGAAAACAAGAAATGGAAGCCATTTGACCAAAAATGACTAACTCAAGCATAAATCGCAAAGAAATACATGTACACTTGGAGAGGCAAGATATAAAGATATAATATCACAACGAATAACACAGAATAAATAACTAACCAAGCAGTTATCATTTCAATGACCATGTCTCACCAGCCCGCAGAGAATAGAATTCCTGAGTCTAAACCAGCAACTGTATCAGAAAGGATGAGAATAATAACCTTCGGAGTAACCAACAGGTCATCTGTAGATACATAGAAAATATTTTAGTTAAAAGGAGAACTGGGAGAATCAGGCTGAGAAATAAGTGGCGGGTTACATAATTACATACTGTAGAAAGTTAAGTTGAAAAAGACACAAATCGATGTAGTTGAACCAATAGAAAAAATAAATACATAGAAAATAGAAAACCTCCATGTACAGATCGCTATACCCACAGTTCATCCAGAGAAAGGCAAAAAAAACCTATAAAGAATTGTGTCAAGGTCCTACCTTTCCTCAGAGCTGTGCTGCTCCATGTGCTGGCATCCATCTTAGGTTTCTGCAAAGCCAGTCACAGTTGGGGTCTAGTCCGGGATGATCTGGGCTTATAGGAAGTGGGTTGAACAATGCTGGCCATCAGACTGAGGACATCTAGTGGCAGAGAAAAATACAGTGGAGGAAATTTCTGGACTGAAGGTGAATGTTGCTTGAGAGACTTTAGTTATCATTGGGCTTCTTCTCTTTTCACTGTCCAGTCACAGTTGGGGTCGAGTCCGGGATGATCTGGGTTTATAGGAAGTGGGTTGAACAATGCTGGCCATCAGACTGAGGACATCTAGTGGCAGAGAAAAATACAGTGGAGGAAATTTCTGGACTGAAGGTGAATGTTGCTTGAGAGACTTTAGTTATCACTGTGTTTCTTCTCTTTTCACTGTCCAGTCACAGTTGGGGTCGAGTTCGGGATGATCTGGGCTTATAGGAAGTGGGTTGAACAATGCTGGCCATCAGACTGAGGACATCTAGTGGCAGAGAAAAATACAGTGGAAGAAATTTCTGGACTGAAGGTGAATGTTACTTGAGAGACTTTAGTTATCACTGTGCTTCTCTTTTCACTGTCTAGTTACAGTTGGGGTCGAGTCCGGGATGATCTGGGCTTATAGGAAGTGGGTTGAACAATGCTGGCCATCAGACTGAGGACATCTAGTGGCAGAGAAAAAACCAGCAACTGTATCAGAAAGGATGAGAATAATAACCTTCGGAGTAACCAACAGGTCATCTGTAGATACATAGAAAATATTTTAGTTAAAAGGAGAACTGGGAGAATCAGGCTGAGAAATAAGTGGCGGGTTACATAATTACATACTGTAGAAAGTTAAGTTGAAAAAGACACAAATCGATGTAGTTGAACCAATAGAAAAAATAAATACATAGAAAATAGAAAACCTCCATATACAGATCCCGAAACCCACAGTTGATCCAGAGGAAGGCAAAAAAACCCTATAAAGGATTGTGTCAAGGTCCTACCTTTCCTCAGAGCTGTGCTGCTCCACGTGCTGGGATCCATCTTTCTGCAAAGCATGGTGGGAGCCTTTATGCTTTCAGGCCTCTGCGGCTCCGCCTCCAGGAGGGTGTGGCTGATCACATTTAAGCCTGCTGTCTGCAGCTGCTCTTTGCATTCGTGTCCTGTATGTTTCATTGCCGCAAGCTCTTGTTCAGCTCTCGTTGCTCTACTGGAAACCGACCCGGCTTTGTCTAGACATTTCTCTGCCTTATCCCATTACCTGACCTCCCGTTGCTGAACCCGACCCGTGACCTGAGTATTCTTGCCTATTGTCTTGTACTGTCTGCTCCGCTGTTATCGACCCGGCCTGTCCGACCGCGCTATACGTCTTCCCATCTGGCTCCCACCAGCTATACGCCATTGGCGGCAGCCGTTACCACAGCTGGGGTTACTCGGGGGTCGCGACCTGGTCTCAGGCTGCGTCAAGTCCATCCCCACCATCAGGGGCCCTGGTGAAAGCCAGCCTGGGGCTTAGACTCCTTCCCTGAGGGATTCCGGTCTGTGGGTGGTGGCTGTCGCCAGTCGGTGCGTGACCTTACCATAAGGCCTGCCTGTCCATTCCCCCGCTCCGTCCCTGACAAATTGCTCAAGTTGGGGGGAAAAAATACGTCTGGAACCCCAGATGGGAACCAGATATTCCTTGGATCAACAATCGCTGGTGGAAAGGGGGAGCATCTCAAAGTTAGCTCTACCAAAAATGTACCCAACACTTCATTCTAATTCAAGATATGAATTTCTTCAAATTTTTCCTTTAGTAAACTTTTTAAACTTTTTTTTTTTGCAAAAACAGGGCATATAATATTTCCTACTCCAAAATTAGCTCTCAGCCACATCACCCTTTCTTACATAGTTACATAGAAGGGTTGAATAAAGACACCCGTCCATCCAGTTCACCCTATAGTTGACCTTTTTGACCTGAACACATCAAGGAAAGTATCTATATCACCCTTTCTCAACCTTTGCAACGCAGAGGAACCCTTGAAATAACTTTCTGGTCTCAGGGAACCTCTGCTAGTAATTATTTTGTCTACAGCTCACAGTACATTAGAATGATGGTCAGTTGGAAGGTCATTGGAATAAATCCTTCCTTACAGATAGCTCAAAAGATCAATGGTGTCAGTGGGAACATAAATTTCTCATTGCTCAAGAAACCCCTAGCAGCCTCTTGAGGAACCCTGGTTGAGAAACTCTGATCCAATTGGATCTATCTTTAGGCAGACAGTTAACCCCTTGGTTGCCCCTTGATGTTAACCCCTTCCCAGCCAGTGTCATTAGTACAGTGTATCTGATCACTGACTGCTGTATTAGTGTCACTAGTGACATAAGTGTCAGTTAGTGTCCCTCCCAGCCAGTGTTTGTTAGCTTCAGATTGCTCGTCACACTATAGCTGATCACCACCATTACAAGTATAGTGTCTATAGCTGCGTAAATTCCAGTATATACACCATTGATTGTAGACTCCATAACTTTCACACAAACCAATTAATATACACTTTTTAAGGTTTTTTTTTTAACAAACACATGAAGCCGGGCATTGTCGTGCACCAGGAGGAACCCAGGACCCACTGCGCCAGCTTAGGGTCTGACAATGGGTCCAAGGATTTCATCCCGATACCTAATGGCAGTCAGGGTGCCATTGTCTAGACTGTAGAGGTCTGTGTGTCCCTCCATGGATATGCCTCCCCAGACCATCACTGACCCACCACCAAAACGGTCATGCAGAATGATGTTACAGGCAGCAGAACGTTCTCCACGGCTTCTCCAGACCCTTTCATGTCTGTCACATGTGCTCAGGGTGAACCTGCTCTCATCTGTGAAAAGCACAGGGTGCCAGTGGTGGACCTGCCAATTCTGGTGTTTAATGGCAAATGCCAATCAAGCTCTACGGTGCCGGGCAGTGAGCACAGGGCCCACTAGAGGATGTCGGGCCCTCAGGCCACCCTCATGAAGTCTGTTTCTGATTGTTTGGTCAGAGACATTCACACCAGTGACCTGCTGGAGGTCATTTTGTAGGGCTCTGGCAGTGCTCATCCTGGTCCTCATTGAACAAAGGAGCAGATACTGGTCTTTCTGCTGGGTTAAGGACTTTCTACGGCCCTGTCCAGCTCTGTCATATGTGCTCAGGGTGAACCTGCTCTCATCTGTGAAAAGCACAGGACACCAGTGGTGGACCTTCCGATTCTGGTGTTCAATGGCAAATGCCAATCAAGGTCTATGGTGCCAGGCACTGAGCACAGGATTCACTAGAGGACGTCGGGCCCTCAGGCCACCCTCATGAAGTCTGTTTCTGATTGTTTGGTCAGAGACATTCACACCAGTGGCCTGCTGGAGGTCATTTTGTCAGGCTCTGATACTGCTCATCCTGTTCCTGTACCTGTCCTGCTGATGGGCTAAGGACCTTCTACGGCCCTGTCCAGCTCTCCTAGAGTAACTGCTTGTCTCCTGGAATCTCCTCCATGCTCTTGAGACTGTGCTGGGAGACACAGCAAAACTTCTGGCAATGGCACATAATGATGTGCCATCCTGGAGGAGTTGGACTGCCTGTGCCACCTCTGTAGGGTCCAGGTATGGCCTCATGCTACCAGTAGTGACACTGACCCTAGCCAAAGGCAAAACTAGTGAAAAACAGTCAGAAAAGATGAGTAGGGAAAAAAAATGTCAGTGGCCTCCACCTGTAAAACCATTCCTGTTTTGGGGGTCGTCTCATTGTTGCCCATCTAGTGCACCTGTTGTTAATTTCATAAACACCAAATCAGCTGAAACTGATTAACCCTTTGAGGACTGTAAGGTTTTGGAATGCCAAAAGAATCAATTTTTTTGTTTTTAAAGTTCGTACACTTCAGTTGCTGTAACTAAGCCATTTCATGAAATAATTGGCAAAAAGCTAGATCCGTTTGTTGTTTGTTGATAAGAACTAATATTTTGACTCAAACAAAAAAAAAAAGAGTTTAAAGTTCTTAATCAGATGATACAGGCAATTAAAAACATGGGACAAATACGTCCCTTGGTCCTCAAAGGGTTAACAACCCCCTCTGCTACTTACCTGACCAGATCCATATCCCAGGAGTGTAACTAACTTGATGCTAGACTCTGATTAAAAAGTGTTCCTTTAATTTCTTTGAGCAGTGTGTACATAACACAAAGTAGAAAATATAGTTTTGCTTTTCAAAATTTTCAGGGTTTTTTTGGTCATTTCTATAGTAAAAAATAAAAACCAGGTGGTGATCAACTACTCCCAAAAAGAAAGCTCTATTTGTGAGAATAAAATGATGTAAATGTAATTTTGGTACAGTGTTGCATGACTGCGCAATCGCCAGTGAAAGTATCACAGTGCTGAATAGCAAAAAAAAAAAAAACATGGTCACAGGGGGAGGTAAAACCTTCAAGTGGTTAACCTCTTGCCGTCCGCCTGCTGTTTATAAACGGCAGGGCGGTGGCAGTCCAGGGGCGGGTTGCCGTTCCTAAACGGCACCCGCCTTTTCTAACTGTCCGCGATCCGGTGCCCGCTGTGTCCTCCGGACACAGTGAAACACCGATCGTCGGACGGGACCTCTGTACGAGGTCCCGATCATGTGATCACTGATTGGCGAATCAATGATCACATGCAAAGTAGTAAGCAAGATGTCACTTGTGACATCATTGCTTACTACGTGTGAAATCTGTGAATGATCACAGAGGTCACATGGTACAAGGCTATTCACAATAGCCTTGTACCATGTGACAAGCTGTGACCAATCACAGCTCACTCAGTACTTCTCAATGACTGCAAGAATGCAGACAGAGAGAAAGAGAAATGATTGCTTTTACATCCTATATGGGTGTAAAAGCAATCAGTGTAAAAAAAAAAAAAAAATCTTCATCACCCCCCACAAGTAGTACAGTGTCACGATGGTGACAGTATGTAAAAAAAAAATAATAATATAAAAATAATAAAATAAAAATGTAAAAAAAATGTTTAAAAATTATAATTTTTGGTTATAAACTAATTTGGATTTTTTTTTTTACTAAAAAAATAACGGAATAAATTTTGGCCAAGATTTATGATGGAATATTATTTATTTGCAAAATTTTATTTAAAAAAAACACTTTTTTTCAAAATTTTTGGACTTTTTCATTTACATAGTAAAAAAAATAAAAATCCCAGCGGTGAATAAATACCACCAAAATAAAGCTTTATCTGTCTAAAAAAAATGGTAAAAAATTCATATGGGTACAGTATTGCATGACTGCGCAATTGTCATTCAAAGTGTGATAGCGCTGAAAGCTGAAAATTGCCCTGGACAGGAAGGGGGGGAAAGTGTCCGGACTGGAAGGGGGGGAAAGTGTCCGGACTGGAAGGGGGGGAAAGTGTCCGGACTGGAAGGGGGTGAAAGTGTCCGGACTGGAAGAGGGTGAAAGTGTCCGGACTGGAAGGGGGGGAAAGTGTCCGGACTGGAAGGGGGTGAAAGTGTCCGGACTGGAAGGGGGGGAAAGTGTCCGGACTGGAAGGGGGGGAAAGTGTCCGGACTGGAAGGGGGTGAAAGTGTCCGGACTGGAAGGGGGGGAAAGTGTCCGGACTGGAAGAGGGTGAAAGTGTCCGGACTGGAAGGGGGGGAAAGTGTCCGGACTGGAAGGGGGGGAAAGTGTCCGGACTGGAAGGGGGGGAAAGTGTCCGGACTGGAAGGGGGGGAAAGTGTCCGGACTGGAAGGGGGTGAAAGTGTCCGGACTGGAAGAGGGTGAAAGTGTCCGGACTGGAAGGGGGGGAAAGTGTCCGGACTGGAAGGGGGTGAAAGTGTCCGGACTGGAAGGGGGGGAAAGTGTCCGGACTGGAAGGGGGGGAAAGTGTCCGGACTGGAAGGGGGTGAAAGTGTCCGGACTGGAAGGGGGGGAAAGTGTCCGGACTGGAAGGGGGGGAAAGTGTCCGGACTGGAAGGGGGGGAAAGTGTCCGGACTGGAAGGGGGTGAAAGTGTCTGGACTGGAAGGGGGTAAAAGTGTCCGGACTGGAAGGGGGGGAAAGTGTCCGGACTGGAAGGGGGTGAAAGTGTCCGGACTGGAAGGGGGTAAAAGTGTCCAGACTGGAAGGGGGGGAAAGTGTCCGGACTGGAAGGGGGTGAAAGTGTCCGGACTGGAAGGGGGGGAAAGTGTCCGGACTGGAAGGGGGGGAAAGTGTCCGGACTGGAAGGGGGGGAAAGTGTCCGGACTGGAAGGGGGTGAAAGTGTCCGGACTGGAAAGGGGTGAAAGTGTCCGGACTGGAAGGGGGTGAAAGTGTCCGGACTGGAAGGGGGGGAAAGTGTCCGGACTGGAAGGGGGGAAAGTGTCCGGACTGGAAGTGGTTAAAAACTTGGGACGATCCATGAAAGTTAGAGACAGTCAGCAACAGTTGGTCATAGTGAAAACAAATCCCTAGTCTGAAGCTACGACCTCATCGTCCCACCTAAATCCTTCTCCCTCGGCCACATTGTTTTATTATGATGCATAAAAACAACAAGTGATGTGGTTGTCCATTTTCCTAACCATGTGCATCGTGTATAATAAGCATTGCTTTATTTATAAGCATCCTGTGACCTTCCATCCCGAGATCGATCATACGGCTTCATTGCTATTACCGCTGACTGCAGACGAGGACTGGAGATAATGAAGACGATAGTTTTATTACTGAGGTACATGCCGTCTCTAGTTGTGTCTCTTTGTTGAGTGGAACTAATTGATGTTCATAAAGCATTTTTTTTTTAACTTTCCTTTTTTTTTTTTTTCAGTTGTGCAACCAGCAAATGACCTTCTTGGCTAAGAAGAAAATCAATGGAGCCCACAGAACATAGACCGAAGCCTGGAAATAATCTCTAGCGTCGTTATATTAGAATGGGTTCCTATTATTCCATGAATGTTCCCCTTAATGGGTAAAGGAAATCAGCCTGACTAGTCAACAGTGGGCATTAAAGTGTATGTACGGCCGAAACGTTTCCAGTTTTAGAAAGAATATTTGTTTTATAATTTGATAGTTAAAGTGTTATTAAACCCTGCACCCTGCATTCATTATATCTGGTCTCCCCCGGACCCTGCATTCATTATATCTGGTCTCCCCCGGACCCTGCATTCATTATATCTGGTCTCCCCGGACCCTGCATTCACTATATCTGGTCTCCCCGGACCCTGCATTCACTATATCCGCTCTCCCCAGAACCTGCATTCACTATATCCGCTCTCCCCGGACCCTGCATTCATTATATACGGTCTCCCCGGAACCTGCATTCATTATATCTGGTCTCCCCCGGACCCTGCATTCATTATATCTGGTCTCCCCGGACCCTGCATTCACTATATCTGCTCTCCCCGGACCCTATATTCACTATATCTGCTCTCCCCGGACCCTGCATTCACTATATCAACTCTCCCCGGGCCCTGCATTCACTATATCCGGTCTCCCCGGACCCTGCATTCACTATATCTGGCCTCCCCAGACCTGGCATTCACTATATCCGCTCTCCCCAGACCTGGCATTCACTATATCAGGTCTCCCTGGACCCTGCATTCACTATATCCGCTCTCCCCGGACCCTGTATTCACTATATCTGGTCTCCCCGGACCCGGCATTCACTATATCTGGTCTCCCCGGACCCTGCATTCACTATATCTGGTCTCCCCGGACCCTGCATTCACTATATCTGGTCTCCCCAAACCCTGCATTCACTATATCCGCTCTCCCGGACCCTGCATTCACTATATCCGGTCTCCCCAGACCCTGCATTCACTATATCCGCTCTCCCCGGACCCTGCATTCACTATATTCACTGTCCCCGGACCCTGCATTCACTATATCTGGTCTCCCCAGACCCTGCATTCATTATATCCGCTCTCCCTGGACCCTGCATTCACTATATCCGCTCTCCCCGGACCCCGCATTCACTATATCCACTCTCCCCGGACCCCGCATTCACTATATCTGGTCTCCCCGGACCCTGCATTCACTATATCTGGTCTCCCCGGACCCTGCATTCACTATATCTGGTCTCCCCAAACCCTGCATTCACTATATCCGCTCTCCCGGACCCTGCATTTACTATATCCGGTCTCCCCGGACCCTGCATTCACTATATCCGCTCTCCCCGGACCCTGCATTCACTATATCCACTGTCCCCGGACCCTGCATTCACTATATCTGGTCTCCCCAGACCCTGCATTCATTAAATCCGCTCTCCCTGGACCATGCATTCACTATATCCACTCTCCCCGGACCCTGCAGTCACTATATCCACTCTCCCCGGACCCCGCATTCACTATATCCGGTCTCCCCGGACCCTGCATTCACTATATCCGCTCTCCCCGGACCCCGCATTCACTATATCCGCTCTCCGCGGACCCCGCATTCACTATATCCGGTCTCCCCGGACCCCGCATTCACTATATCCGCTCTCCCCGGACCCCGCATTCACTATATCCGCTCTCCCCGGACCCCGCATTCACTATATCCGGTCTCCCCGGACCCTTCATTCACTATATCCGCTCTCCCTGGACCCTTCATTCACTATATCCGCTCTCCCCGGACCCTGCATTCACTATATCCGGTCTCCCCGGACCCTTCATTCACTATATCCGCCCCCCCCGGACCCTGCATTCACTACATCCGCTCTCCCCGGACCCTTCATTCACTATATCCGCTCTCCCCGGACCCTTCATTCACTATATCCGCTCTCCACGGACCCCGCATTCGCCATATCCTGTGGTCAGGTGCATTGCTTTGGCCAATCACAATGCACTGTCAAGACACAGTGCATTGTGGGCACGGTGGGCGAATAGTCCGCTGAACGCCCTTACCATTCGTGTGTTCGCCAGACTCTGCTGAAACGCATGTAGTGTGTTTCTGCCGTGTTTTTGCCACATATTTGCTGTGTTTTGAGTGTTTATTCTGCCAAGCAACAAAAGCATTTCACAACAAAAAAACTAAGAAAACAACAAAAAAAAGCTGAAAAAAAACCAAAACGTCGTAAAAACGTGGTAATAACACAGCAAAAACGTGTGTAAAAATGCAAAGCAAAATGCAAAAAGCTTTGCAAAAAAGAATCAAAAGCAAACTGCATTGGAGTGAAGCAAGCTGAAAAGACCTGAACTCTGGCCTGACAAGTGGATTCTCCACCACGACAGTGCTCCTGCACATGATGTGTTTGTGAATTCCTGGCCCAAAAATCCATTCCTTATTTCCCCTATTTAGCACCCTGCAACTTTTAGCTGTTTCAAAATTAAAAAAAAAATTAAAATGACACAGATTTGATAACATTCTGGATATCCAGTGCAAAAAGTAGCGTTTTTGCTACTACAGAGTTCAGTGGAGACTCTGCTGAAATGTATGTAGTGTGTTTTTGCCACGTGTTTGCTGTGTTTTGTGTGTTTCTACTGCCAATTAACAAAAGCATTTCCCCATTTAAAAAAGAATATACAAAAAAAAGCTGAAAAAAAAACAAAATGTGGTAAAAATGCAAAGCAAACCACGTGTGTAAAAATGCAAAGCAAAACACGTGTGTAAAAATGCAAAGCAAAACACGTGTGTAAAAATGCAAAGCAAAATGCAAAAAGCACTGCAAAAACAAATCAAATGCAAACTGCATTGGTGTGAACCAAGCTGAAAAGACCTGAACTCTGGCCCGACAAAGGGATTCTCCACCACGACAATGCTCCTGCACATGATGCATTTATAAGTTCCTGGGCCAGAAATCCATTCCTAACCTTGACCAAGCACCTTATTTCCCCGATTTAGCACCCTGCAATCTTTAGCTGTTTTCAAAATGTAAAAAAAACATTAAAATGACACAGATTTGATGATATTCTGAATATCCAGCACGGTGTGACAAAAATACTGCGCAGCATTCCAGAAAACGAATTTCGGAAATGTTTCCGGCAGTTTCACAGTCACCTAGAAAAGTATGTCGCTTCACCAGGGGGCCTACTTTAAAAGAGACAACAGCTGCTAGTATATAGGTAAGCAATTTTTTTTCTACATCTATTCCAGGAATTAAATTGTCACGCCTCGTACATTAATAGACTTAAAAGCTGTACCAAAAAAAAAATCTCAAAATCCATTTTTTCCCACTTTTAAAGAAAATAACAACTATTAATACATTTGAAAGCTACGCTCTTTTTCCCTGGGGTCTTAATTGATGTTTTCCAAAAAAAAAAAAAAAAAAAGGGAAAAAAAATATTTTTTTTTTACATTTTTCTATGCTATGCAGCTATAGGAATAATATTATTCCATTTAAATATGTGATTTTTTTTTTTTAGTTAGACCTTTCAGAAGATTAGGATTTAATAAAGCGGAGGAAGTCTAGATCACCAGCTTGTCCATAATTCATTTTCTCTGCATGTGGCAGAAGGAAAAAAAAAAAAAAAAAAAAAGAAAAAAAAAAAAAATCAGAGAAGGCTTATTGCTGCTGACTTGTACAGATGATATGGGCAGTGCGAAAAAAAAACCTAATTAAGTTTGTTTGTTCACAGGATGTGTAAACTGTGTTATCATAGAAAAAGCAAAAAGTAACAAAAGCGTGATTGAAAATGTGCGGTGCAGCTGGGCTGGCAGCAGACACTGTACATTAGGCAGGACATTCATCAATATTTCATCTGGGCGAGCGTGTTGCCACTTCTCGGGGAATATGCCGTACGAGCGGACAGGTGCGCACATCTGATCTGTTGTGTTCTATTAGGAGCCGTAGACGCTCACACAGTTAGATAGGACAACATTTGGCTAAAGGTGTTACGGGAAACTTCTGCCGGGGGCCAGAGGACTCATTAGAACTTGTCCAAGATGACATCGCGGCCCCCCGTTTGCAGGTCCGTTACGGTTTGTTTAAGCCAAGCGGAGCTGTAGTGTTCCGGGCCACCACCCTGCTTGATCTACGAATAAATAAAGGTGCAACGCTTACAGAAATATCAGTAGCATTCAGTATATGACCAGCGATGTGAATCATAATAAATTATGTATAAATATCAGTCCAATGGTATATGCTAAAATATAAAAGTGTATCCAATAACCAACAAGAAGATCGCCGCAGCGCATGAATCTGCACAGGTGCAGGATCCCTACAAGGCATACAGGCAGGCAGGCACTAGGACCCAGCCTGTCACCAATGATGGCACCGGGCAGGCACTAGGACCCAGGCGCGCCTGTCACCAATGACGGCACCGGGCAGGCACTAGGACCCAGGCGCGCCTGTCACCAATGACGGCAACGGCAAGGCACTAGGACCCAGGCGCGCCTGTCACCAATGACGGCAACGGCAAGGCACTAGGACCCAGGCACGCCTGTCACCAATGACGGAAACGGCAAGGCACTATGACCCAGGCGCGCCTGTCGGCGCTGGGCGGGCTATTTAAAGAGCACCTCGGTGCTGATTCAGTGCTGACTGGTCTTCAGCTCCCCCATGTCCTGCTTGTTTCCTGTGCGATTCCTTTGGTGCTGACCCGGCTTGTTCCTGCCCCCCCCCCCCGATTCCTGACTACAGCTCTGTTCCTGATTTTGGCATTTTCCTCCTGATCCTGTACCGCGCTGCCCGACTGTTATGACCCTGGCTATCCTTCGACTCCGCTCCAGTCCTGTGTCCTGGCTGCAAACCTGCCTGGTCTATTTCTACAGTATCCGAATCAGTGGATATCCTGCTTACCAAGGTCATCATCTACAAAAGCCGCAAGCAAAATCCTGGTGCTCTTGTCCCCCTGGTCCTTAGACGCTCTCTGTTCCAACCTCAGTGGGCTCAGCATTAGTGACACAAGTGAGGCCGACCTCGTCAATTCAGTCTCCCATCAGGTACGTGACACAATCACTCAACAAAGTGAAGTCCACATAAACGGTCAGATGCAAAGTCTAATAGTGAGATATCAGATAAAGGAGTGATCCCTTCCCATATCTTCTGGTGACAATCAAGTAATAAATTGCGCACTCACCAGATGCGCAATTTCATTACGCATTTGAGAATACAATATCTCAGAAGGTCAGCTGAAGCGTCTTAAGGGCCTCTATAACCTGGCATGGATTCCTCCCTGGATAGCTCGTGGATGGTAGCAACTTCCCTCTCCTTCTCAAAGGACTCTGTGGGTGGTTAGACTCATCGAGAGCCCAAGAAAAGGAGGCCACATAGCGTGATACTGCTTCAAATGTTTATTAATCCAGTCTCAGGTACAATAACAAGGCAAAAACAAGAGCAAAACAACTGACCATGTGTGTAGGCAAGATGGCTGCCGGACCAACACAGGGCCTCAGCGGCGTGACGTCACAGTGTTGTAGCTCCTCCCTGACACGTTTCGTGCTCTAGCACATACTCATAGGGTGTATGCTATCTACGTGCCTGCGTTTTGATCATCTAGGACAGACTTTATCAACCTTGAGGTTCTTCAGGGGTGCCTTGAGGTTTCTTGAGGGGTGCCTTCGCAGAATGTCTAAAAATTGCCAAAAAAGCCAGCAGGTGAAACAAGCCTTCCTTTTAGCTACACAAAGCCACAGGTTTTCATTGAGCACCTGTCAGCACCTATGGTAGTGAGCTCCTTTGATCCACAACTTGGGGTTCCCCAGGGCTCGTAGTTTAAGCCCCAGCCTGCTTGTTCACCAGGGCCCCTGATGGTGGGGATGGACTTGCAGCAGGCTGGGACCAGGTCGTGTCCAACAGGTACACCCAGCTGAGGTAGAGAAGAGAGCTAGCAGGAACAGGGTACAACGGGAGAAGACACAGGGAATCCAGTAAGCAAGCTGAGGTCAGGACAGGCGGAAAACAAGCAAGGTCAGAAACTTAGCCGGGGTCGGTACCAGGGGCGGACTGACAACTCATGGGGACCCCGGGCAATAGGGGATCACGGGGCCCCTGTGTCCTTGCCCAAACTCAAAAAAGCTATGAAAAAGGTACCAGGGGCATCTCATGGGGCCCCCAACTGACCCCGGGCCCTCGGGCAGTGCCCGAGTTTCCAAATGGTCAGTCCGCCCTTGGTCGGTACACAGATAGACTATATAGGATTCACTCAGTGATGGAGAAAAACTCAGTGAGGGAGAAGAGAAACATGGGAATATTAGTCAGTACCAGTGTGCAAAAGTATATTTGCTTTGGAAGAATAAATCGCCTCCGATGTTGGGTGTTCTACATGTGTGGATGTTGCTGCGTCACATAAAACTATTCGAATAGTTTATAACATTTTAGAATGTGGTGCCTCAAGACTATCCATAATTTTAAAGGGTGTCTTGACTGAAAAACGGTTGAGAAACACTGATCTAGGACAGTGGTCTCCAAACTTTTCAAACAAAGGGTCGGTTTATGGTCCTTCAGACTTTGAGAGGTCCAGAGCATGCCTAGTGGGGGTAGAAAATGTTTCAGGCCCATCATCAGTGAGAATAATTATGGCCTCAGGGATGGTGGTCAGTAGGAGGAAGAGTAGTGCCCCATCATTGGTGTTAATTGGAAGAATAGTACCACATAAGTGTTATCAGTGGAAGAAATAATGCCCCATTGTTGGTGTCAGTGGGAGGAATACTGCTTCATATTATTGGAGGAATAGTGCCCAAATGGATGGATAAAGGCTAGCAAAGGGCCACATACAGCCCTCGGGCTGCAGTTTGTAGACCCCTGCTCTAGGACAAGGTTTCTCAACCAGGGTTTCACAGAACCCTGGGGTTCCTCAACTAGAGTTTCACAGAACCCTGGGGTTCCTCAACCAGTGTTTCACAGAACCCTGGGGTTCCTCAACTAGAGTTTCACAGAACCCCGGGGTTCCTCAACCAGGGTTTCACAGAACCCTGGGGTTCCTCAACTAGAGTTTCACAGAACCCAGGGGTGCCTCAACCAGGGTTTCACTTAACCCTGGGGTTCCTCAACCAGGGTTTCACAGAACCCTGGGGTTCCTCCAGAAGTTGCTAGGAGTTCCTTGAGCAATGAGCAATTTCTGCCTCCTTGATAAATTCCCACTGACACCATTGATCTTTTTAGCTCTCTGTAAGATGGAAGTTCATTCTAATTTTTCTTTTTTAACCACTTCCCGACCGGCCGTTGCATATAAACGGCCGGACGGTGGCAGTGCAGGGTCGGGTGGCCGTTTATGAACGGCCTCCCCGCACCCTGCTTGTGCGCGCTCCCAGGGAACGCGCAGCACCGCGATCCGGTGCCCGCTGTTCCTCCAGACACAGTGAAACACCGATCGTCGGACGGGACCTCTGTACGAGGTTCCGATCATGTGATCACTGATTGGCCAATCAGTGATCACATGCAAAGTAGTAAGCAAGATGTCACTTGTGACATCATTGCTTACTACGTGTGAAATCTGTGAATGATCCCAGAGGTCACATGGTACAAGGCTATTCACAACAGCCTTGTACCATGTGACAAGCTCTGACCAATCACAGCTCACTCAGTACTTCTCAATGAGTGCAAAAATGCAGACAGAGAGAAAGAGAAATGATTGCTTTTACATCCTATATGGGTGTAAAAGCAATCAGTGTAAAAAAAAAAAAAAAAATCTTCATCACTCCCCACAAGTAGTACAGTGTCACCATGGTGACACTGTACTGCTAGGGTGACAGTATGTAAAAAAAATAAATAAATAAAAAACAATAATATAAAAAAATAAAACTATAAAACTATAAAACTTCAAAACTATAATTTTTGGTTATAAACTAATATGTTTTTGTTTTTTTTACTAAAAAGATAACGGAATAAATTTTGGCAAAGATTTATGATGAAATATTATTTATTTGCAAAATTTAAAAAAAAAAAAAACACTTTTTTTCAAAATTTTTGGACTTTTTCATTTACATAGCAAAAAAAATAAAAATCCCAGCAGTGAATAAATACCACCAAAATAAAGCTTTATCTGTCTCAAAAAAATGGTAAAAAATTAATTTGGGTACAGTGTTGCATGACTGCGCAATTGTCATTCAAAATAAAGCTTTATCTGTCTCAAAAAAATGGTAAAAAATTAATTTGGGTACAGTGTTGCATGACCGCGCAATTGTCATTCAAAGTGTGATAGTGCTGAAAGCTGAAAATTGCCCTGGACAGGAAGGGGGGGAAAGTGTCCGGTCTGGAAGTGGTTAACCCTATGTTCACACCTAAGCCCTTTCTGCAGCCTTTTGCATTTTGCAGAAACTCAGTACAGTTTATTTAACATGATTTCCTATGGGACAGGTTCACATCGCTGTGTTTTTCCCCCGGTGCGTTTTTTGGAAAGGGTCAGGGACTTTTTTGAACGCGAAACGTTGCATTTTTGGTTCTATAGACTTCAATGAGAATGAGATGCTGCAGAAAATATGTAATGCATTTTTGTTGCATTTAAAATATGCCTAGCAACAAAAAAAATATTAAAAAAAATGAAATTAAAAAAACCCTGTAAAATGCGGCAAAAATGCAAGTGTAAAAACTCAATGCAGAAACGCAACAAACACAACCTAGACTAAAAGTCTTGCAATCAATAAACATTAAAAAACCATATACAAAATATACATACATAAATAAATAAATATATACATATTTACACACAAAAAAAAAGAAAATAAATACTGCAACATCTGCTGTCCAACAAAAGATGGCTTTTTAGCAAAAAAGCAAAACTCTCATAAATGAACATGTCGGTACTGAGGGGGGGAAAATACATCTTACTAAGACTCCACATCACTACAGCAGACATCAAACCTGAGAGGTCAAGAAACAAACCATGCAGCCCTTCTTCGAAAAGAACATCTAAAAAGAGAGTTCCAGTTCCAAAAACTGTAGCTGTGGACTTGCCCTCGATCCCACGGTGTCCTCCCCAGAGCCCATTTCACCGGCCACCATGTACTCAGCGCTGGCACCTTCAGTATGGGCAGCCGGCTGTGAAGCGCTGCGCTTTGCGAATGGTCCCGTAATCTTCTGGGATCTGTCACATGTCCCAGAAGACTACGAGGAGTGGGGGGGGGGGAGGATAACTTCCGCTTCCTATTTCCTAGGCAATCACAGCGGAAGTGGGAGTGGGTACCTGTCAATTTCAGGTACCCACTCCCCACAGGTCCCAATCCTTAATGGGGAGTGGGGGACCAGTCCTTAAAGCTGAACTTCCCCTTTTGGGTGAACCAACAAAAACTAAGGGAGTGAAAAGAACAACATAAGAAAACCCAGAGATGGACAGTTCACCAAAGGCAGGTCTGATATTCCTCAACACCCTTATCCAGACTGCCCAAGGCTCCCTGCCCTTCACCAGACCCTGAATGTTCCCAGCCTCACCCAGAATATCATGCACCACCACCACAACAGGA
Organism: Staurois parvus; assembly: GCF_062004578.1. Taxonomy (NCBI): domain Eukaryota; kingdom Metazoa; phylum Chordata; class Amphibia; order Anura; family Ranidae; genus Staurois; species Staurois parvus. The sequence continues at coordinate 3,318,599 of NW_028318840.1, forward strand.
AGGACTTTCTTCTGTAGGGTAATCTGACACCGTGCATTCCATGTGAAGAAATCGACAATTATACTAATTAGAAAAAGTGTATCCAAAATCCCAGTGAGTCAGAAATGCTCCATACACCCACTCCGCATAACTCATGCATGGTAATTCTTCCCACTGACCACAAGTGTAAGGAGCATTCTTTCCACTAACCATCACACTAATGTAACGTGAGTTGTAGATGTAGTAGTTTTTAGCAGGGGTCTCATGAGACCGGAAAGTTATTTAAATGGCTTTTTTGTCTAAAAAGGTTTGAGAAAAGCTGATCTAGGAACACCAATATCTGAGCTACATTAATGGGTAGGCTGTCAACTCCCCCTACGGCAGACAGGAAAGAGGAAATTCATGTGAAAAAGGTCTGTGGTCCCCCTGATAAGCATGTGTTGTAGCAGTGTGAAATCTGTCCACAATGATTGCATGAACCTTGGATGAAGCTGGATATACAACACGTGTGGAGCTTTTAGTTTGCTATGAAATGCAGGCACATGAGTTGATATGTGTTGATATAGGTGAGAATGACCCCACACCTGATTCTGGGCATGTGCAGATTTGTTGCTGGCCTTCAGCTCCTAGTGGTGGGGTGGGGATTCCAAACACGCACAAGGATGTGTGGGCATTGAAGTCCCAAACAGTGCCAAAATAATACAAAAAAGTCTGGCCAAGGATTTAACATCCCCATTTTCATTCAAAACCCAGTACTTACAGAGGTTGGAGATACATATGTGTCCCACCCCCCCCTTTACCCTTCAATGCAGCACATAGTGACAGAGCAGAGACCCGAGGGTCCAAGGTAAGCTTTGCTGGAAGGAGAACATATTTCTATGAAGACATAGTTGGACTAATTTTGTGTGGGGAACCTCGGGTGACCAACACCGAGCTGCCTTCTGAACAGCTTTTTGGACAAACTGTGAGCCAAGTCTTCTCATCCAACATCCTCAGGTCAGTTTGTCACAAGTTCTACTTTGGCCGAATGGGCACAAATTCCCCCAGGCACACTTCAAAATCTTGTTCAAAGCCTTTTTCTGAGGAGAGGAGTTTGCTATAGCTTCAAAGGAGACCCAACTCCAAGTAACCATGGTTATTGCAATGAGATGTCCACTAAACTCCACCATGTCCACCATAACTTTGATCATACAGTGCCAGTTAATACTACGTTTACTCAACTCTGTTTCTTGACAGAACTATGGAGGCTGCTATTTCTGGTCTCCTAAAAATGTTGGTTACCTGGCTGTTATTTGACCCCCTGACTTCAATCTGTTCTCTGTTGCTGAAGTGAAACAAGTATTCAGATCCTGAAAGTCCTTATCTGCATATGTGTTCCAGGTCATAAATGGCAAGCAAGCAAACAAAAAAATGTAAAAAATTAAACGATGGGTCAAATATTTTTGTTGCAAATACCCTGGTTCTAAAGCAACTGAGCATGTTCATTTAGCAAGGGATTTTTCACTTTGCTTAGTGAATTTAAACCGATGACACCCAAATCTATCTCTTTACTCCTCACTCCTCGAGTCTCCTCTCCCATTATTCATTTACTAACTGACATATCAGCATGGATGTCTCACCACTTCCTTAAACTAAATCTCTCTAAAACAGAGGTAATAATATTCTCTCCCCCTCGTGCACTCCTTCATGCCTTTCCCATCAAGATCGATAATGCAATAATCAGTCCCTCCCATCAAGCCAAGGTACTAGGTGTAATCCTAAACTCTGTGGCCCCAAATCCAATCACAGTCAAAAACTTGTAGACATCACCTCCGTAACATCCCTAAAATTTGCCCCTTTTTAACCAATGAAACCACCAAGCTCCTCATTCACTCCCTTATTATGCTTAACCTTGACTATTGCAACCCCCTTCTCATAGACCTACCTTTCCATAGGTTATCCCCTCTTCAGTCCATCATGAATGCTGCTGCCAGAATCATCTACCTTATCAATGGCTCAGTGTCTGCCACCCCTCTCTGCCAATCTCTGCACTGGCTTCCGATTGCCCAGCAAATTAAATTCAAAATACTAACAACAACATACAAAGCCATTCCCAATTCTACCCCGAGCTACATCACCAATCTTATCTCCAAATATTATCCAAACCATCCTTTCCGCTTATCTCATGGCATCCAGCTCTCAAGATCCCTTGTCTCCTTCTCACATGCCCATCTCCAGGACTTTGCCAGAGCCTCTCCCATCCTCTGGAACTCCCTACCTCAATCTGTCTGGCTATTCCCTACTCTGGTTGCCTTTAGGCAATCCCTGAAAACTCATCTCTTCAGGGAAGCCTATCACCCCTCCAACTAGACATTTATCATTTCCATTAGCTCATCCCACACAGTTATGACCCTTTGTACCCTTGCTCCACCCTATTAGATTGTAAGCTCTTATGAGTAGGGCTCTTTTAATCCTCGTTTTGATTGTATTGTAGTTGTACTGTCTCCCTTTATAGTGTAAATGTCAGGAATGGACTCGCCAATGGTGGTGGGACTCATCTGCCATCTGGGCTGCAGTACCAGGGCTGGCCAGCGGGTGCTCTCAGCAACCAGAAGCTCACTCCTGTAGTCAGCCATCACCTGAGGCTGATTGCAGGATGTGTATTTAAGGAATGGCCAGACCTGCAGTCAGTGCCTTGGTGTATGTTTCCCATGAGCCCATGTACCTGCATCCTGTCTGCTTCCTGCCTGATTCCTGATTCTGCTTTGATCTTGACTCTGAATGAACTCCGCCTGTCCTGACCCCGGCTATTCCTGACCACTCTCCAGCCTGCTCCTTTGGTACCTTGTCTGCCTGTTCCTGACCCGGCCCCTCAGACTACGCTCTGCCTGCTCCTTTGTGTCTTGTCTGCCCGATGGTTCCTGACCTGGCCTGCCTGACCACTCCACCTCACCAGCCCTGACTACTCTTGTCTGTGTACATTCCGTTATCAGTTGGAGGTTTGGCTTTGTTATATTGTGCGTTTATATTTGTGTATAACCCTTAATAAATGATATTGTTACACCATACTTGAGCCTGCGTTTCCCTATGTCAGTTCACACATCTCTGGTCTTACCTGGAGCCCTGACAGTAAAACACTGCACAAACTAATAATAATAATAATTATAATAATTTAGTGAAGTTGTGCTGACTTTAATCAACCAATCACATGACAGCAAAAATCCTGTTTTTTTTTAAAATGTTCCTTACTAGTGATTAAGAATTATTTTCAAAGTCAATTTTTGCCCCATGTACTAAGTTAAGTAAAAATACACTTTCAAAGTGAACATATTAATTTCCTTTAGTAGATCAGGTCCAATGGCTCAGTCAGAATTCAACAGTCGTTCCCTTTAAATTGCTGGGATTTCTCAATAAACTGTTTGTATGGTCAGGAACACTTCACAGCCCCAAGTTCTGGAATAATACATCTTCCTTCTGGTGAGTCATGATTCCGAGTGATAGAGATCAATGGAAGAGCCGTCTATTTTTCACAGAGACTTTTATAGTGGCTACTTACTTTCGACCCGGGTTAAAGTGGTCATTTTACTGATGGACGTGACATGCAATCATTGATTTTGTAATAAAAATGGTATGCATGCGTTAAAACTTTATTTTGATTAAAAAAAAAAAAAAACATAAGTGAAAAGAAAAATTAGGAACTATATAAAGTCTGACATTAAAACAAAGAAATGATAATCTAAAAAAAAAATATTTGTATAAGTCAAAAGAAAAGTTACTTTTCTAGGTTCAAAACCATAGACAACATTTTATATAAAAGATTAAAAAGAGAGGGAAAAAATGAGGGTATTTGATCCCTTTATATTTGAGGGAAATGTTCACTTGTGGCCACTGGAGCTGTTTGTTACCCACTGATGAGTACAAATGATCAAATGCTACATTGTACCATTGAAAAAATGCTTATTATTAAAAGGAAGCTAGAGCTGGGTGAAACCCCTAGGGAAAAGCCTGGTGACTTCTACGGTTGCGACAATTTGAAGCCAGGTTCACACTTCTGCATTTTGGTAATGCATGCGTTTCATGTTACTGCAACACGTGGTAATGCACGTGTGACGAGAGTCACTTTGGGTGGGGGGCCCATGGACCAAGCTCACTTTGGAGAGGTGGGGAGACCCCTGTCTCAGCTCCCCATATACCTCTTATGTGTAAATCACCCTGTTCCTGTTAGGGTTACAGGGTGATCTGTCCTAATATTGGGGTGGGGGTTGTGGATTCTTTAATGCCATGTGGTTGCATCCCATTGTCCTATTGGGTGCCTGGCTTTGGAGAAAACTATTATGGGATGTATGTGTTTGTGTATTGGCTTGGTGGGGGGTGTCTCCAGCAGTCCCCCTCCTGATGGGACTGTCTGTGGGTGTGTCTCTTATTACTAAATGTAGATTGCCACGCCCGGTGTCATTATTCAGGGAGGGGGGATTGTCCCCTGAGTGTATATATCTTGTATCTGTGTTCAAATAAACTAGTCTACTCTTGTTTGCTTCAAGACTGGTGTCGTCTAGTCTTGTATGGTTGGCTGTGGTGTCCAGGGGCGGACTGACAACTCATGGGGCCCCCGGGCAATAGGGGATCATGGGGCCCCTGTGTCCTTGCCCAAACTCAAAAAAGCCTATGATAAAGGTTCCAGGGGCATCTCATGGGGCCCCCCTACTGACCCTGGGCCCTCGGGCAGTGCCCGAGTTTCCAAATGGTCAGTCCGCCCCTGGTGGTGTCTGTTATCGGTGTTCGGATGGGGAAGCTGTATTCTAACGGAAGTACTAAAGCGCAGTCTGGGGTAGGTTCCGTTACAGCAGGTAACATGCTTTGTTGCATTGAGATGCCATTCATTATAAATGGCACCCCAATGAGTTAAGGAAACACACCTTGGTTGTAGCACTAAAGGAACACACCTTTGTTTTAGCTTTCTGCTACTCCTCCTAAGTATAGGGATACCACACATGTCAGACTTTTTGAGAGCCTAGCCCAGGGGCGGACTGACCATTTGGAAACTTGGGCACTGCCCGAGGGCCCGGGGTCAGTAGGGGGCCCCATGAGATGCCCCTGGTACCTTTTTCATAGGCTTTTTTGAGTTTGGGCAAGGACACAGGGGACCCATGATCCCCTATTGCCCGGGGGCCCCATCAGTTGTCAGTCCGCCCCTGGTCTAGCCACATAGAGGGGCTCAAAATCAAAGGATCACCTTTAGACTTTCAAGGGGTATAAATTAGGCTGCTGATTTTCTTACTACCTAACATATTTTTTGAAACAATGAATGCCAGGACAGTAGAAACACTCACAAAATGACCACATTTTGGAAAGCAAACACCCAAATGTATTTTGGGCCATAGTGAGTGTTTTCAAAATTACAAGTTTTAAAAAAAACGAGAAAATATCTTTTTTTTTGGCACAAAGATTACAATTAATAAAATATTTCTAACACACAGCATGGACATACTTAGAATTATACTTCAAAACACATTCTTCAGCTTCTCCCAAGTATGGGGATACCCCATGTGTGAGGCTTTTTTTCAGCTTAGTTACATAGAGCTGGCCAAATAGGTTTTCAAGCGGCATAAATAACACATCTAATTTACTGACTACCTAGCAAATGGTTCGCCCTTTTGTACCACACTGATGGTGCTCACCTGCTGCAATTCAGTGGGATGTTCCGTGAATGGTAACATGGTACAACTGACTCTTTTATCAGGGACCCCTTCATCCTCTGAATCAGAGCTGATTGTTAATGAACAGCTGCTTTCCGCAGGTTCACACTCTGAATCTAAGTCCCGGTCACACCGGTGTGAATTTTATTATTTCAAATTGCATGACAAGTTGCACCCTATTGTCCGCAATGGAAGTGGTCATACCGGGGGCAATCCCGTCTCTGTCAGAGTCGAATCAATTTGGAACATACTTCATGCACTACTTTTTGCAAGTTCAGGCGCATGAAGTTGCAAAGATATCTTCCAAGTCAAACCTGAAGTTGGACTGACATCCGACTTTGAAAGTGCAGTTTACAAGTCGGTGTGACCGAAGACTAAATCTGACTCGTGAGGTCTCCTCGCTGTTGTCATCAGTGATGCTCAGAATTTGAAAGGCCTCCTCACTAGTGCATTTTTTTGGACATTTTTGACAGCAGCTCCACTGGTACCTGGTGCTGGTTGGTGATCAGGACAACAGTTTCGGCTAAAATTGGTACTAGATGACACTGTACTGGAGTGACTGGAAATTAGGTTACTGGTTCTGGTTTAAACTGTCACTGGTAACACTGTAGAATGTGTAGCAAGGCGCGTCTGTGGAGGATGCTGTGGAAGATTGGCAGCCAATGGTGGATGGTGTATAGGAAAACCGGTACTGAGCAGCACTTCTAAGAGTGGAAGCAAACTCTGTGTGGAGGAAGATGAGACAGGAAGGCGCTTCTAAGTGCAGTATTCCAAGGTCAACTTTAATAAAAGCGGTTAAAAACACTTACGGTGTAGCAGTATAAAACAGATCTTAGTAATCCGTCATTGGCGAAGCTCTGTCCACTAAGCAATGGAGCCACTGTGACAGCCAGCAGCTGCAGGAGGAGCTTGAGATGGGATATCAAATAGAGGTTCTTGAAGAAGGAGCTCTGCACATGCTCTGAGACGCATCAACGCTCCATGCCCATGTCACTTCCGGTCCGTGTACAGCGTGCGCTCCAGTGGTCAGGGAAGAGCGGTGGCCATCTTTGACATCCCATCTCATACTCCCCCTGCAGCTGCTGGCTGGCGCAGTGGCTCCATTGCTTGGTGGACAGAGCCCTTCCAATGTTGGATTACTAAGAGCCTGTTTTATACTGCTACACTGTAAGTGTTTTTAATAACTTTTATAAAAGATGACCTTGGAATACTGCACTTAGAAGCACCTTCCTGTCTCACCTTCCTCCACTGGTAACACTGTACTGGTATGGTGGTGATCAGGACACTGTTGCTGGCATACACTGGTGTGGTTAGTGATCAGAACACTGCCACTTGCTTCACTGGCTCTGGTGATAATGGCACTGATGTGGCTAGTGATTGGGACAATGTTGGTGGGTTCACTGGCTCTGGTGATCATGGCACCGGTGTGGCTAGCAATCAGAACACTGCTACTGGCTTCATTGGCATCATTGGCTCTGGAAATAAGGGCACTGTGTAGCTGTCAATCAGGACAATGTTGTTGGCTTCACTAACACTGGTAACACTGGCACTGGTGGTAAGACAATCAGGACAATGTTTCTGGCTGCAATGACTGGCGACACTGGCACTGGTGCGGCTATCAATCAGAACAGTTAAGCAAAGGATGGATCACTTGAAGCCACACATCTATGCAGACCTGCTGGTATTGGAATGAATGGCAGTCTGAGCCTGGGCTCCCACCAGACCATGCCTCCAACATGTTTCACTTCGTCCCTCTGAGCTTAATCAAGGGGAGCTTTGCTAGCTTACCCTGGCACTGGTGACACTGGCAGTGGTGTAGCTAGTGATCAGGACAATGTTGGTGGGTTCAGTGGCTCTGCTGACACTAGCACTGGTGCGGTAGCAATTAGGACAATGTTGTTGGTGTCAATGACTGGTGACACTGGGACTGGCATGGCTAGCAATCAGAACAGTGTTGCTGGCATTCACTGGCTCTTGTGACACTGGCACTGGTGTGGCTAGTGATCAAAACAATGGTTCTGGCTAACACTGGCTCTGGTGGGACTGTAGTGGTGCGGAAGTGATCAGGACACTGTTGCTGGATTACACTTGCTTCACTGGCACTTGCACCGGTGTGGCTAGTGATCAGAACACTGCTACTGGCTCCACTGGCTCTGGTTATAATGGCACTGTGTGGCTAGCAATCAGGACAATGTTGGCTTCACTAACACTGGTGACACTGGCACTGGTGTTAAGACAATCAGGACAATGTTTCTGGCTGCAATGACTGGTAACACTGGCACTGGTGTGGCAGTGATCAGGACACCGTTGCTGGATTACACTTGCTTCACTGGCACTTGCACCGGTGTGGCTAGTTATCAGAGCACTGTTACTGGCCACTGGTTCTGGTGATCATGGCACTGGTGTGGCTAGCAATCAGAACACTGCTACTGGCTTCACTGGCATCACTGGGTCTGGCGATAATGGCACTGTGCGGCTAGCAATCAGGACAATGCTGTTGACTTCACTAACACTGGTGACACTGGCACTGTTCTTAAGAGAATCAGGACAATGTTTCTGGCTGCAGTGACTGGTGACACTGGTGTGGCTATCAATAAGAACAGTTAAGCAAAGGATGGATCACATGAAGCCACACATCTATGCAGACCTGCTGGTATTGGTATGAATGGCAGTCTGAGCCTGGGCTCCCACCAGATCATGCCTCCAACATGTTTCACTCAAGGGTGGACTGACAACTCATGGGGCCTCCGGGCTATAAGGGATCATGGGGCCCCTGTGTCCTTGCCCACACTCAAACCACACCCAAAAAAGCCTATTAAAAAGGTACATGGGGCATCTCATGGGGCCCCCTACTGACCCTGGGCCCTCGGGCAGTGCCCGAGTTTCCAAATGGTCAGTCCGCCCCTGGTTTCACTTTGTCCCTCTGAGCTTAATCACGGGGAGCTTTGCTAGCTTACCCTGGCACTGGTGACACTGGCACTGGTGTGGATAGCAATCAGAACAGTTAAGCAAAGGATGGATCACACGAAGCTGCACATCTATGAAGACCCACTGATATTGGAATGAATGGCAGTTTCAGCCTGGGCTCCCACCAGACCTTTGATGCATTTCGCTCTGTCCTTTTGAGATCAATCATGGAGAGTTTGGCTTACCCTGGCACTGGTGACACTGATACTGGTGACACTGGTACTGGTGTGGCTAGCAATCAGAACAGTGTTGCTGGCCTACACTGACTTTGGTGATATTGCAGTCTGCAGATTTAACATTCACTGGTTTACCATTAACAGCTGACTAACTTTGCCTCTTTTTTTTCTGTATGGCGTTCTTTAACGATGCTTTTTTTAAAATATAAAACAAAACCGTGCTGTAATTTATATATACCAATCCTCTAAAGCCAATCCATCGCTAGTTTGAGGGAATGGATGGCTCTCCATATGAAGACACAAGGCCATCACACAGAGACGAACATCATTTTGTAACAAAATTGTTCCTATAAACTATTCTCATCAATGTCTTGCCGAGATTCTGATGATGCTGCTAAAGCCACCTGCTGAATGATTTACAGGACCCTTATCGGCTGCTTCAAACCGCTCTACAAAAAAGATTTCTCTTTCCAATAGTAACATCCAATTCGCAACAAAGGCAAATGATCATTTATTTATAGGAAGAGGACCAGCACAGAGGAACGGGTAATCTGTACAGGATTTATTTATGTATTATATTATTTTGTCTCTTTTTGAACACTTTGGAAGGAAAACTTTTTCATACGATTTCAAGCCTTTCGCAAAAAACTAAATGGAACTTTAGGGAGGAGGATAAGAGTATTGGAGCTGCCATTTCTGATGTTTTCGAAGGTGCAAGCTTATCATCTTTACTCTTGATCCACAAAGTATAACTGAAAGATTTTCTTTTCAGTTTTGGATAGAGTGGAGAAGGTTTAGGACACCTGTCAGGTTTTGCGTTCCTGGTAGAGAGATTCACCCTCTCTATTTATCCTAGTTACCATATTGTCACGTACCTGATAGGAGAATGAAATGATGAGATCGGCCTCACTTGTGTCACTAGCCTGGGCCCCACTGGAAGTGGAACAGAGGGTGCCGAGGGACCAGGGGAACAAGAGTGCCAGCAGGTGTTGCCTGAAGAGCTTGCAGTTGGAGTCCTGAAGAGACTGGAGAACCACCGGTTCAGGAATGGTCAGGGGCGGACTGACCATTTGAGCACTTGGGCACTGCCCGAGGGCCCGGGGTCAGTAGGGGGCCCCATGAAATGCCCCTGGTACCTTTTATAGGCTTTTTTTGAGTATGGGCAAGGACACAGGGGCCCCGTGATCCCCTATTGCCCTGGGACCCCATGAGTTGTCAGTCCGCCCCTGGGAATGGTAGCGATGTTTTGGAATCCCACCTGGGTTAAAAGGGCGCTCCTCTTGCACAACAGGATCAGGATAACTGACGTGTCAGATCTCCCAGCTGACGTGAAGCAGGAACAGTTTATGGTGTGCAGAGCTGGTATAATAGACAGCCAGGTGGGCACTCGAGCAGGACAGGAAACTGGGATCGGAGACAGGAGCAAGGTCACAGGAATAGCCAAGGTCATCAATGGGTGGGCAGCGAGGTACCAAATCATAAGCAAAGTGAAGTCAGGAACAGAGCCGGGATCAGGAACGAGCAACAAGGCAGGAGCAGAATCCAAATTCAGGTCAGGAACAAGCCGGGTCAGCAACAAGGCAGGAGAGGTTTTCAAATTCAGGTCAGGAACAAGCCAGGTCAGCAACAAGGCAGGAGCAGAATCAGGGGAGGACTGACAACTCATAGGGCCCCCGGGCAATAGGGGATCATGGGGCCCCTGTGTCCTTGTCCAAACTCAAAAAAGCTTATGAAAAAGGTACCAGGGGCATCTCATGGGGTCCCCTACTGACCCCGGGCCCTCAGGCAGTGCCCGAGTTTCCAAATGGTCAGTCCGCCCCAGAGCGGAATCCAAATTTAGGTCAGGAACAATCCGGGTCAGCAACAAGGCAGAAGCAGAATCCGAAGTCAGGTAAGGAACAAGCCGGGTCAGCAACAAGGCAGGAGAGGAATCCGAAGTCAGGTCAGGAACAAGCCCGGTCAGCAACAAGGCAGGAGAGGAATCTGAAGTCAGGTCAGGAACAAGCCGGGTCAGCAACAAGGCAGGAGCGGAATCTGAATTCAGGTCAGGAGCAAGCCGGGTCAGCAACAAGGGGATCATTCAAGAATACAGCAGGACGCAGGGAAACAACTGAAGACCAATCAGCACTAAGCACAGGCAGAAGCATCCTTTAAATAGTCCATCTGGAGCCAATATTCACTGTGCCTGTGCACGTGCCTGTACGTGGTCGTGCATTTCTGGTCACTATTCTGCGGAGATTGTTGCTGACAGTTGGGGGAATAAGGACCCAAAATGATTGCTAAATAAACAGGCCACTTCACTTATCATCCAGCTGTGGTATGGGGAAGCCAGGGTGTCCAGGTTATGTAGGGAGATGAGGGGTGTAGAAGCTCTGCCAGCGCAGACAGTGAGTCGACACCCCCTGTCATCCAAAGAGGGAGGGATCTATGCTAGGAAACCGACTCTTCCTGGAGCAGTCAAATTTTATTGCAAGTAGTCAGATTTTCTAGCACGTTCAAAGGCACCTTGTAAATAATAAAAAATTAATTATGGAAAGTGAAAAAACTGCAAGTAAGCATTTAAGATGCTTGATTTTTTTTTCTTTTACCTGCAATTTTGGTGACAGGGTCTCTTTAAACTCTGTCACAGGGCAGAATGGATTAAAAGCTATTATCGGGAGCCGTGAGCTGTGATAGGAAAATATATTTTATATGACATAAACCCTTATTATTTCTAGATGCTCATTTTGCCCAGGTACATGTGGGAGATGTTGATTGACACACAGCCACGTACACTTAGCAATGAAAGCCATCGCTTCTGCTTGAGCCATTATCATGCGCTACCGGTATACAATTTAATCCAAGCCCCGTTGCTTATTTGACCTTTGCCCACAGGCTTACCTCAGCGGATCAATGCAAAGACACCATTCTCAGAAAAAAAGGAACATTTTACAACTTTTGCTTTTTATTGGAAAAAAAAAAGTTTGCATTTTGTACAATTTTTTATTTATTTATTTATTTTCTGCACGTTAGTCAAATTTTTCAAAAGTTAACCAAGAGCTAAAGAATACAATAAATAATGTAGAGCAAAAAATAAAAATACAAAATAAAATAAAAATAAAGCACAAAGGGAATCAGGATTTAAATGTAAGTTCTATAGTCTAGAACAGTGGTCTTTAAACTAGGCCCCTGGGGCCCGATGTGGCTATTTGCCACTTTTATCTGGCCCTTGGGCCCTTATTCCAATATTGTCAGCAACAGTGGAGCATAGTTCCTGCCACTGAAACTGACAACGGGCCTTATTCCTCCCACTCAAACTAATGACGGGGCACTAAATAAACTAGAGTAGAAGATAAAGGAACAAAAAAGAAAAGAATAGAATAAAACAGAATTGAAAATAAAGGAAGGGAAGAGAAAAGAAAAGAGAAAAGAAGAGAAAAAAGAATAATAGAACAGATTAGAATGAAATAGAACAAAATAGAAAGAATATAGCCGTTTTCCAAAAAAATAGAATAGAAAATAAAGGAACAAAAAAGAAAAGAGTTGAATAAAACAGAATTGAAAATAAAGGAAGGGAAGAGAAAAGAAGAGAAAAGAAGAGAAAAAAAATAGAACAGATTAGAATGAAATAGAACAAAATAGAAAGAATATAGCCGTTTTCCAAAAAAATAGAATAGAAAATAAAGGAACAAAAAAGAAAAGAATAGAATAAAACAGAATTGAAAATAAAGGAAGGGAAGAGAAAAGAAAAGAGAAAAGAAGAGAAAAAAGAATAATAGAACAGATTAGAATGAAATAGAACAAAATAGAAAGAATACAGCCATTTTCCAAAAAAATAGAATAGAAAATAAAGGAACAAAAAAGAAAAGAATTGAATAAAATAGAATTGAAAATAAAAGAAGGGAAAAGAAAAGAAAAAAAAGAAAAGAGAAAAGAAAAGAAGAGAAAAGAAAAGAATAGAAAAAAAAGAAAAATAGAACAGATTAGAATGGAATAGAATAAAATAGAAAGAATATAGCCGTTTTCCAAAAATAGAATAGAAAATAAAGGAACAAAAAAGAAAAGAATAGAATCAAATAGAATTGAAAATAAAGGAAGAGAAGAGAAAAGAAAAGAAAAAAGAAAAGAGAAAAAGTAAAGAAAAGAAAAAAGAAGAGAAAATAAAAGAAGAGAAAAAAGAAAAAAATGACAGATTAGAATGGAATAGAATAAAATAGAAAGAATATGGCCGTTTTCTGAAAAAAAGAATAGAAAATAAAAGGAACAAAAAAGAAAAGAATAGAATAAAATAGAATTGAAAATAAAGGAAGTGAAGAGAAAAGAAAAAAGAAAAGAAAAGAGAAAAGTAAAGAAAAGAAAAAAGAAGAGAAAATAAAAGAAGAGAAAAAAGAAAAATAGGACAGATTAGAATGGAATAGAATAAAATAGAAAGAATATAGCCGTTTTCCGAAAAATAGAATAGAAAATAAAGGAACAAAAAAGAAAAGAATAGAATAAAATAGAATTGAAAATAAAGGAAGAGAAAAGAAGAGAAAAGAAAAAAGTAAAAAAAAGAAGAAAAAAAAAAGAAGAGAAAAGAAAAGAAAAATAGAACAGATTAGAATGGAATAGAATAAAATAGAAAGAATATAGCCGTTTTCCAAAAATAGAATAGAAAATAAAGGAACAAAAAAACAAAAGAATAGAATAAAATAGAACTGAAAATAAAGGAAGGGAAGAGAAAAGAAAAGAAAAAAGAAAAGAAAAGAGAAAAGTAAAGAAAAGAAAAAGAAGAGAAAATAAAAGAAGAGAAAAAAGAAAAATAGGACAGATTAGAATGGTATAGAATAAAATAGAAAGAATATAGCCGTTTTCTGAAAAATAATATAGAAAATAAAGGAACAAAAAAGAAAAGAATAAAATAAAATAGAATTGAAAATAAAGGAAGGGAAGAGAAAAGAAAAGAAAAGAAAAAAGAAAAAAAAAGAAAAAAGTAAAAAAAAGAAAAAAAAAAAGAAAAGAGAAAAAAAGAAAAATAGAACAGATTAGAATGGAATTGAATAAAATAGAAAGAATATAGCCGTCTTCACATTCACATTTCGAAAAGAATAGCATAGAATAAAACAAAATAGAATACAGTAAAACAAAACAAAATAGATTAGAACAGAAAAGGATATAATAAAATAGAATAGAAAATAATAGAATAGAATTGAAAAAATAGACTAGAGAAAAATAGACTATAACCGTCTTCTGAAATTCTAATTTAGAATAGAATAGAACCAGCTATTCCTCACAATGAATTTGGATCAATTCAATATTTTCGATTTGATTCAAATACTTTGAATTCACTGGCAAAATGTAAATCCGGTCAAAAAAAAATAAATGAAACAAAACAAAACTAATTTCATTACAAATGCAACAAAACTAAATGATTAACTTAATGAATCGATCTGAAATGAAACAATTTATTTTTTGTTCTTCACATGTCTATGAACTTCTATGATACAGAATCCCAAGAACTATCCAAGCTTCGGGTGCTGCTCCAAGCAGGCATCCCATAGTTTTCTGGTGACTAACATTGGAGTCAGGTCCCGGTTCTGTACACACACATGGAAGGAAAAGATGGATCACCGCAGGTACGAAAAGATGAAAGCCCTGCTCCTCCCAGAACACGTCTCCGACGCGTTTCGCCCCGCCCACAGAGATTAGAAATAGGGAGTGGTGAAGTGCATTGGGCGGGGTGTCTTGACAGAAGTTGGGCTGAAGCCAATTTCACTTTTTTTATTCGAGCTGTTTCTTCGGAGGTTGGCGTTCTAACTTTTCTTCATAAAATGCCAAGGTTTCCAAAATCAAGAGTATGCCAAAAAAATGGCTTAAAGAGAAGACATTTTACATGAGAAATGACTAAAGGATCGCGCCATCTTTGTTTAGTCATCATCTTCTTCCTGGGCTGAGTTGCTGGATCAGAGTGGTGCCGGCACCCATCCTGACTGTGCTCAGGGGCAGACTGACAACTCATGGGGCCTCCGGGCAATAGGAAATCATGTGGCCCCTGTGTCCTTGCCCACACTCAAACCACACCCAAAAAAGCCTATGAAAGGTACCAGGGGCATCTCATGGGGCCCCCTACTGACCCTGGGCCCTCGGGCAGTGCCCGAGAGCCTAAATGGTCAGTCCGTCCCTGACTGTGCTCACAAATGTCTGACACGGTTCAGTCCCTGCTGCAGACTCTCAACTTGTGACTTGTGATACAAAGTTATAATTCAACTCAGACCATCCTGAACTCAGCGGCTAGACTCATCCACCTCACCAACCGCTCCACCTCTGCCACCCCCCTCTGCCTCTCCCTCCACTGGCTCCCTATCGCCCAACGCATCAAATTCAAACTACTAACTCTGACCTACAAAGCCATTCACAACGCTGCCCCTAACTACCTCACCAACCTGATTCCCAGGTACCACCCTACCTGTACCCTTCGCTCCTCACCGGACCTCCTTCTATCTTGCTCCCTGGTCTCCTCCTCCCACGCACGACTGCAAGACTTCTCCAGGTCCTCCGTCATCCTCTGGAACTCACTACCCCAATCCATCAGACTGTGACCTTCCCTCCTCACCTTCAGGCGCTTCCTGACAACCCACCTCTTCAGGGAAGCCTACCCCACCCTCACCTAACAGCCGTTCTCCTTCATTCCTCCTACCACTCCATCCCCCACAGCCACTTCCTCCTGTACCACTACCCCCTCCCTCCTAGATTGTAAGCTCCAAAGAGTAGGGCCCTCTAACCCCTCGTGTGCTGTTTGTTGTTGCTGTGCTGTTTCATGTATTGTCCCCCCCTCTATTGTACAGCGCTGAGCAAACCTTTTGGCGCTATATAAACTCGATGTAATAATAATAATAATATTAAAGGGGGGGGTTGGGACTGAGGAAATGCTGACTGCAGCAGACTGATGACATCATCTCAGCCTAGTCAAAGTCACTGAACAGGAGCTCCAGGGTGGCTTTTTAATGATAAAAGGTGGAGTTTTTGTTAATCATTATACTGCTGTTATCGACTCCAATAAAATATATAAGATATAAGATTTTCACTGAGTTAGACACTTGCACAAAACCAACATGTATAGAGAAATGGAAAAGAGATTTGGGAAAGGAAATAGATGAGGAGATGCAGAATAAAATATATAGACTAATTCACGAAAATATTAGTATGAGAGAGGTGGAATTAAATTATACGTGTTTGGTAAGATGGCACATCACACCGAAAGTGGAACACAAAATCAATGGGGCGATTTCACCAATGTGTTGGAGGGATTGTGGAGAGTTGGACACGCTGTATCATATATGGTGGGAATGTTCAAAAATACAAATACTTTGGCAGAAAATAATTTACTTAGTAGAGAAGATCACTGAAATTGACATTAGACTAGATCCAGAGCTATGTCTTTTTCATAACACAGAACTTCCAGTGAAATTATATAAGGATTTGGGTATATGGCAATTTTTGAGTGCAGCGAAGAGTTTGATACCTAGGTTTTGGAAAAAAAAGGAGGCCCCGACAGAGGAGGATTGGATGGTTAGAGTGAATCGGATTAGTGGGACGGAAATGCAGGCCATAGATGGGTCGAAAATCGTCCGATAATAAAATCGGCCGATTTTCGGATCGTTAGTTGGCTAATTGTTCGGCTGTTTTTCGGTATTTTGGCAGATTTTTTTTATCGGTAAAGTTGGAAAATAAATCGGCCGATTTTGCCGATCGGCCGATTTTCGCGGCAATGATGGGCAAATCGGCCGATTTTTTACCGATAAAAAAATCTGCGCATGAGCAGTGACCTGCAAGAGGAAGACAAAAAGAAGAAGAAAATGAAGAAGAGGATGAAGAAGAAGAAGAGGATGAAGAAGAAGAAGAGGATGAAGAAGAAGATGAAGAGGATGATGAAGAAGAGGAAGAAGAAGAAGAAGAAGAAGAAGAGGATGAAGAAGAGGATGAAGAAGAAGAAGAGGGTGAAGAAGAGGATGAAGAAGAGGATGAAGAAGAGGAGGAAGAAGAAGAGGATGAAGAATAGGATGAAGAAGAAGAGGATGAAGAAGAGGATGAAGAAGAGGATGAAGAAGAAGAAGAGGATGAAGAAGAGGATGAAGAAGAAGAGGATGAAGAAGAGGATGAAGAAGAAGAAGAGGGTGAAGAAGAGGATGAAGAAGAGGAAGAAGAGGATGAAGAAGAAGAGGATGAAGAATAGGATGAAGAAGATGAAGAAGAGGATGAAGAAGAGGATGAAGAAGAGGATGAAGAAGAAGAAGAGAATGAAGAAGAGGATGAAGAAGAAGAAGAAGAAGAGGATGAAGAAGAAGAAGAGGACGAAGAAGAAGAGGATGAAGAAGAGGATGAAGAAGAAGAGGAAGAAAAGGAAGATGAAGAAGAGGAAGAAGAGGATGAAGAAGAAGAACAGGATGAAGAAGAAGAACAGGAAGAAGAAGAGCATGAAAAAGAAGAGGAATTCCAGTCTGGCAAAAAGTGTCCCTGCAGAGAGCTCCACTATTTCTTTGACAGTTCCTTGACATTTATAGCGGTTGCAACAATGTATCTATTTGTTTCCGAATAAACACATCTGTATCCTCAATGGATACAAATAGATACATTGTTGCAACCGCTATAAATGTCAAAGAACTGTCAAAGAAATAGCGGAGCTCTCTGCAGGGACACTTTTTGCCGGCTGTAGACGGGATGAAAATCGGCCGATTTTTTTTTTTACCGTTGCTGGTAATGTCGGCCGCTTGAACGACCGATTTTTCATTTTTTTTAAAGACAAATTGGCCGATTTTCGACCCATCTATGGCCTTCAAAAGACTGTATTATATGGATATGGATAAAATGGAATATTATTATATAAAATGGAAAAAATGGGAAGACTATAGAGAGAAGGTGAAATATATGAAGATGTAATACCCTTGTAGTTGGACTCCAGATATACCTAGAATGCCTAATATAGTGTAGAAAAGGGAAAATGCAGGGGGGGGGGAGGGAGGATGGGACGTGGGGGGTAATAAAGATTGTTTTTATCAGGTAGAGAATTATGGTGTAAAAAAAAAAAAAAATGATACTGCTGTTATTTAATATGACATTTCAGTCATTTCCTCATGTAGGCTTGTGATATTACTAGAAGGTCTACTTCTTTAAGTTAATAAAAACACGTTTCTATGTATCGTTTATTATGTATGTTGTATTATGTATGTTGTTTTCTGTTCTCCAGATTGTACAAATCCATGTCATTATCCTGTGTCGCCTACGTACTCTGAATTACTGTTTGTGTATTACAGCCTACAACTGAACTCACTCCCTTCCGTCTGGTGCGGTGGGGGAGGAGACCTCTCACTTGTGGCTTCTCCTGTGTAATGCAAGACAATTAATTAGACGTCCATGACTTCTTAGCTTCTGAACATAACCCAAGTGAAAAGGACCCAGCCTCTCCAGTTAATTACCAGCGGGTTTAAAGTGAAAAGCGCCGGGGTCTTCGGGTCACCGAATTGAGATCCATTTGGCAGGAGTTCAAATAAATTAGGCCATTCATCACGTGCAGTGATATGTTTTGAATCTGTTCATCTGTTTTTATTCATATTGTTTGGTGTTGTACGACCAACATAAACATACATGCTTTAGAAGAATTCTGTTATTCCATTTATTGCATCTTATATGTTCTGGAATTTCTCTGTGCATAGAATAACAGAACATCTGAATGGCATGATCCTAGCTATATATATATACAGTATATATACACACACTATATATATACACACACTATATTGCCAAAAGTATTAGAACGCTGGTCTTTACACGGACATGAACTTTAATGACATCCCAGTCTTATGCAGGCCATAGATGGGGAGAAAAACGGCCGATTTTTCGTCCGAAAATAAAACCGGCCGATTATCTTATCGTTAGTGGACGATTTTGTCGGCCGTTTTTCGTGTATTTTGGACTTTCAGATTATCGGTGATGTTGGAAAATTTTCGAAAAACGCCCGACTTTATCCTCATTGATGGTCAAAAACGAACGATCGTTTTCCGAAAAAGGATCACAAAGGCCACAAAATGACATCATTTCCCGTTATAGGTTACTCATTAATCGGCCGATTTTCGTAATAATTGGTGGTCAGGTAAGTTTTTTAGACCGACCGATAGTTCGTTAATCGGCCGAAAATCTGCCGTTTTTCTCCCCATCTATGGCCTGCATTAGTCTGTAGGGTTCAATATTGAGTTGGCCCCGCCCTTTGCAGCTATAACAGCTTCAACTCTTCTGGGAAGGCCGTCCACAAGGTTTTGGAGTATGGAGGCCAGTCAAGTTTATCCATTTCTTTATGGACCTTGCTTTGTGCACTGGTGCGTAGTCATGTTGGAACAGGAAAGGGCCATCCCCAAACTCTTCCCACAAAGTTGGGAGCATGAAATTGTCCAAAATGTCTTGGTATGCTTAAGAGTTCCCTTCACTGGAAACCCAACCTCTGAAAAACAACCCCACACCATAATCCCCCCTCCACCAAACTTTACACTTGGCACAATGCAGTCAGGCAAGTATCATTCTCCTGGCAACCGCCAAAACCAGACACGTCCATTAGATTGCCAAACAGCGAAGCGTGATTGGTCACTCCAGAGAGCACATCTCCACTTCTCTAGAGTCCAGTGGCAGCGTGCTTTACTCCACGGCATCCAAGGATTTGCATTGCACTTGGTGATGGAAGGCTTGGATGCAGCTGCTTTGCCATAGAAACCCATTCCATGAAGCTCTCTACTCACTGTTGTTGTCCTAATCTGAAGGCCACATGAAGTTTGGAGGTCTTTAGCTATTGACTCTGCAGACAGTTGGCGACTTCTGCGCACTGTTCGCTTCAGCATGCACTGACCCCGCTCTGTCCAAAATGTCTTGGTATGCTGACACCCAGGGGCGGACTGACAACTCATGGGGCTCCTGGGCAATAGGGGATCACGGGGCCCCTGTGTCCTTGCCCACACTCAAAAAAGCCTAAAAAAAAGGTACCAGGGGCATTTCATGGGGCTTCCTACTGACCCCGGGCCCTCAGGTAGTGCCCGAGTGCTCGAATGGTCAATCCGGCCCATGCTGGCACCTTAAGATTTCCCTTCAGTGGAACTAAGGGGCCAAGCCCAACCCCTGAATAACAACCCCACACCATAATCAGTGGTGTATTTAGGTTTTGTGCTGCCCTAGGCAACACAAAAAGTTGGCGCCCCTCCACAGAAAGAGCCTGACATTGACCAAGAGAACCCCTGCCCTCCACCCGAGCCTTCCACTACCACTGCCCCCCACACCATCCCCCCATGGTGAAAAAGAGAAAGACACTCACCTTCACAGCTCCGTACATCCCAAGGAACGAGAGTCGAGTTCTGCATACACTGTCCTGAAAACCACAGCATCTCTCGAAAACCACCAGGTCCCCATGTCACGTGTTCCTTCTTCCATCCCTCCTTCCAAGGGTAAGTTCTGCCCACCCTGAAAAATGCCAGCCTAGGCAAATGCCTTGTTTGTCTTGTGGTAAATACACCCCTGACCATATTCCCCTCCACCAAACTTTACACTTGGCACAATGCAGTCAGGCAAGTACCGTTTTCCTGGCAACCGTCAAACCCAGACACGTTCATCAGAAGCCAGACAGAGAAGTGTGATTGGTCACTCCAGAGAACACGTCCCCACTGCTCTAGAGTCCAGTGGCGGCGTGCTTTACACCACGGCATATGACGCTTTGCATTGCACTTGGTGATGTAAGGCTTAGATGCAGCTGCTCGGCCATGAAGACCCATTCCATGAAGTCCTCTACGCACTGTTGTTGGGCTCATCTGAAGGCCACACCAAGTTTGAAGGTCTTTAGCTATTGACTCTGCAGACAGTTGGCGACTTCTGCGCACTGTGCGCTTCATCATGCGCTGACCCTGCCCTGTCATGTGACGTGGGCTACCACTTGGTGGCTGAGTTGCTGTTGTTCCCAGTTGCTTCCACTTTCTTATAATCCCACTAACAGTTGAGCGTGGAATATTTAGTAGCCAGGAAATGTCACGGATGGACTTATTGTACAGGTGGCCACCTATCACGGGACCACGCTTGGAGTCACTGATCCATTCTTTCACCAATGTTTGCAGAAGCAGTCTGTATGCCAAGGTGATTTTATACTCCTGTCTCCATGGAGGTGATTGGAACACCTGAATCCAAAGATTAGGAGGGCTGGCCCAATACTTTTGGGAATGTAGTGTGTACACGGGGTGTGTCCAGAAAGTAATGAGAATTATATTTTAATTTTTTTTTTATTATTGAAACATTTTTTAATTGAACATTGTCTCCTTCAAAGTATGCGCCTTATAAGTGTACACAACACTTCCAGCGATTTTTCCATTTTTCACAGCATCCCTGGCTCTTTACACATTGTCCACACTACCAAAAGGGTGTCCTTTCAAACCCTTCTCCAAACCGACCAACAGGTCAAGTTGACTGTGTTCCTTCTGATCAGGTGACAAGGTCTTGTAACAAGTTTTGCACACACTTTTCTCCTGTTAAAAGTCACGATTTTTCATAAACAATCGACTTGGTAATTTCCTTTCCTCTGCAATCATTCTGATAGAGAACCATCGGTCATGGTTGAGAACAGACCTCACCGCATCCATATTCTGTTCTGCTTTTGACGAAGAGGGTCGTCCTGATCGCTGTTGGTCTTCAACATCTTCTCATCCTTCCTTGAAGGTCTTGTGACATCGGTACACTTGTGCGGATGATAGTGCAGCTTCTCCATAAGCTTTCCTCACCATTTCCAAAGTTTCTGATGCACCTTTACCCAATTTCAAATGTTATCATGTACCACTCGTCCAAACTCACTTGCATTTGCTTAATACGAGGAATGTGAACAGGGTGTCACAAAAAAAGAGCGTCTAGACAGAGACAAGGGCTGGAATGCAACTGATGATTGTTCTAATGTATACCTGGCACCCCACCCCGAGTGACCTTGGACAGCTTCTCCCTTTACAGAGTCCTTCTCGAGCATAGGAATTTCATTCTCATTATATTCTGGACCTTGTATATAGCCTTTTTTTAGTGGGAACATGGTGGCATGCAGTTCTGGCACCTCCAGCATGAGGTATGCATTAGAAAGGTTAGCTTGTCCATGCTGTGGGATCTATTGTTGCTGGTGGGAGGTTGAAGTGTTTCTGGAGGTGTCTCTTGTTGCTGAGGAGGATCTACTTTTGGGGGGCATTAATGCTGGCTGCTGGGGGGTCTGTTGTGGGGTCCATTGTTGCTGAGGAGGATCTGAAGTTGCTGATGTGGATCTATTGCTGCTGATGATCTATTGTTGCTGATGGGGGTATACATTTTTCTGGAGGATTTATTATTGCTGGAAAGGATCTATTTTTGCTGGAGGGGATGATCTGTTGCTTGGGTGGTTTATTGTTATTGGCTGCAAGGGATCTATTTTACTGACTTTCTTCTTATCATTAAAGGATACGTTCACCTTGAGTAACATGTTACAAGTTCCTAAATAAGCATCCGCCACAGCCTCCCATTGCCCCTTTGTGACAGCGGGCTGGGGATCTTCTCACCTCACCCACTGTCCAGGGGCGGACTGACCATTTGGAAACTCGGGCACTGCCCAAGGGCACGGGGTAAGTAGGGGGCCCCATGAGGTGCCCCTTGTATCTTTTTCATAGGCTTTTTTGAGTTTGGGCAAGGACACAGGGGCCCCATGATCCCATATTGCCCGGGGGCCCCATGAGTTGTCAGTCCGCCCCTGCCACTGTCACATTTTTTTTTAAAGCTGCTGCGCTGGGTTTCATCCACCCAGCCACATCATTCATTCACAGAGTGCTGTGAAAGAGAGAACTACAACTACCATCAGCCACTGTGGCTTCAGCTTCTAGTTCTCAATTAACTACCAGTGCACTGGTGAACGCTCTAGGTAGTTTATTGGTCCTTTCTGTCAGTGTGTAACTGCCTGTTCGTACGATGTACAGGCAGACAGATACCCTGATAGTCTGCAAGAGCCCTGCATTGCACCTGTGATCTGATGATCATGTCTGCAATGCTTTACAGGCTTCAAATTAAAATAAATAAATATATAAATGCACTTTTTTATTTTGTTAACCTGCAAAAAAAAAAAAAAAAAACACATATTCCGATGTGTAAAGAGCAGCTACTGTGTAGAAAGCAGCTGCTGTGTTGAAAGCAGCTACCCTGTTAAAAAAAGCTACTGTGTTGAAAGCAGCAGTATTGGAGGTAAAACGACACTTCATGAATTATAATTACTGGGTAAATAATTTTATGGTTGGGGGTCACCACAACATGAGAAACTGTATTAAAGGGTCGCGGCATTAGGAAGGTTGAGAACCACTGCTGTACAGAAATTATGCCTTTAAAGTCCACTTTATAGTGTTTTGAACAGATACAGGGAGACTGACAGTCGTCTTTAGCCTCTTCCATTTTCTAACAATTGCTCCAACAGTTGATCTATTTTCACCAAGCTGCTTGGCTATTGCCCCGTAGCCCTTTCCAGCCTTGTGCAGGTCCAAAATTTTGTCTCTGGTGTCTTTTGACAGCTCTTTAGTCTTGCCCATGGTAGTAGTTGGCGTCTGACTGACTGTGGGGTGGACAGGTGTCTTTAAAGAGCTCAGACAGGTGCTTCTAAGTCACCAATTTGGAGCGGGACTTACAATTTTATACATTTTTTTTTTTTTGCAGTGGTATTTATTTAAAATTCTTTTTGCGCTGTTTTAACGTTTTATATTTAATTGCAGGAACAGATTCACAGGACGCAATCACTGTGGTTTAAAGTATCCGTTCTGACAAAATGTATTATTTACATTCTATTTTTTTTTTTTAATTTAAATTTGATTTGATTTTCCAATACAAAGGGAACAACAACTCAATCACCAACATATTTCACATATACATATTCCATTTACTCCTTTGCAGTGATATTTATTTAAAATTCTTTTTGTGCTGTTTTAATGTTTTATATTAAATTTTTTGGTGTGGGTTTGCACTGATAAGCAGCAGCATTTATTTGAATATTCAGTATTAATTTGTACGAATTTTGGCGTTGGTCATTTTTGTTT
Source organism: Staurois parvus (assembly GCF_062004578.1). Taxonomy (NCBI): domain Eukaryota; kingdom Metazoa; phylum Chordata; class Amphibia; order Anura; family Ranidae; genus Staurois; species Staurois parvus. Next base: position 3,342,452 of record NW_028318840.1, read on the forward strand.
AAAAACTGTTCCTGCAATTGCAGGACTTATATTAAACTTTTATTTTCAGAAATCTTTCATAACAATAGAAAAATGATATTTTTATTTTTATATTGTAAATGTCATCTTTCATAGTTTTGTTGACATTGACCTAAAAAATGATCATTACCTTTGAAGATCCAGGCACACGGGGCTCACGTTAACCATGTGAGTTTGTCAGCATTTTTTTTTGCATTCTTGCATTAGCGTTTTATATATATTTTAGCTCAGAAAAATGTCTCCGCTTTTTACCGTATTTTGCAGCGTTTTTCAGTGTTAGAGAAATTTTACAGCTAAAAGACTCCTCTAGAAATCCACTAGTTCTGGGGATTTTTTGCAGCCAAAAAACGCCCCTGCACCAAAACGCTGATTACAGCCTATGTGTGCACGGACACATAGGATAACATGCTGGGGGGTTTACTGGCTGTAGAAAAAAACACCAAAAGCCAAAAACAGCTGCTTGTAAAAAAGTCCAGTGTGCATGAGGACTAAATTATAAATATACAGGCTACAAAAGGCCAATGGAAAGTTACAATGCAATAGATTCCACAACACAAGTATGCTTCTTAGTACTGGCCTTGCACAGGTACCTCCAGTGTTCAGACAGCATATCTTATATATCTTTTTTCTAGTAGAATAAATATATATATATATATATATATATATATATATATATGAATTGTTACAGTTCCTGAACTTATTGTGCTGACATTCGATGTCTACATGAAAGAATGATATTATTGTGAACTAGTTGACAAGGACATGGGGCATGTGGATAGTCGCTCCCAGGGGGCAGGCTGACAACTCATGGGGTCCCCGGGCAACAGGGGATCATGGGGCCCCTCCGTCCTTGCCCACACTCAAAAAAGCCAATGAAAGGTACCAGGGGCATCTCATGGGGCCCCCTACTGACCCCCGGGCCCTAGGGCAGTGCCTGAGTGCTCGAATGGTCAGTCCGCCCTTGTTCGCTCCTAGGAGACACAATGCCCCTGGTGATAAAGTAGTCATAGTCAGGGGATAATAGTCTCCTTTCTATGTCTGTTCTTTATTCAAGTATTTGTTACATTATATGGTTAATAATCTATTTTATTGAAATGTAATACATAACTTTCTAAAACTATTAAATAAAATTTAAAAAGTTTAATAACAGATTGTAAGCTCTTACGAGCCGGGTCCTCTGTTTCCTTTTGTACCAAATTGTATTGTAACTGTAATGTCTGCCTTCGTTTTTACATATTTGGTCTGGCTTTTAAGTATGATTATACATTTTTCTTATTTTTTTTTTTATTTTTCTATAATTTTTGAAGATAATGTTTTAGATTTTTTTTCACAACACTGTTGGGGCTTTGGGGGGAGGTCTTTGGTGAGATATCAGGGGTCTAAAAATACCCCTGAAGTCTCACTTTTGAGACAGAGAAAAGGTCTGTGGAAACACATTCCCCAGTTCCTTTCTGCAACCTCATCTGCACTGCAGATGAATGAACAGAAGCCTATGTATCCAATTCATATTCTGAAGCATAATAAATATAGTTTACAATGCTTCAGTTATGAATGAACAAAGTGAATGGTTGGTACCAATCACTCACTTTGCTCACTTAGAAATGGAAGGAGCCTGACATATTTATGACATATTTACCTACTCCTTCCCCCACTCTCCATCCTGATTCCAGCAGATCCTCGCAGCAGGTGGCCGGAGAGATGAGGAGGAAAGCCGGCAGCGCTGTGGGGAAGAAGGGGCACACTGGGGCACACTGGGGGTCCAGGTAGCAAGAGAATTCAAAAGTTTACAGTAGAGGGAAAATTAATGCAACCGATCTTTTGTGACTCTCCTGGCTTTCAGCTGCTGCAGTGAGAACCACACAGAAGATCGGTTCCAGTTATTTCCCCCACCCTCTCACTGATCACCCACTCTTTCCACATGTGATTCCCATTGTTGGGGAAAAGGGAGAAACTGCAGGGGCCCCCATGTGGTTGGGACCCCTGAGCAGTGTCTGTGCAGGAAGATAGTCCTGCCATTAACTTCTTGTTTTAAGCCATGGCTCTGGACTTCCTGTTTGTCAGATTATTACGCTCTCTCCAGCCAATATCTTGCGCCTTTCACTCCCGCTGTCATCCATATCTTCAGAACCATTTGTTACTGACCTTTGGCTTGTTTCGGGATTACTGTTTCACTTGATCCCAACCTGCAACCACTACAGACCTTTAGTGTGTTTACTGACTACGCTTTCGCTTGATCCCTACCTGCTACATCTGCCACCAGACCTCTTGGTGAGGTGATCCTGAGAACCACGAGCTGGACCACTGAGGATCACAACTTTCACTCCGGCTCTCGTCCATATCTTCTCATTCATTTGTTACCAACCTCTGGATTGTTTCTCGACTACTCTTTCACTTGTTCCCAACCTGCCGCCATTTGTTACTGACCATTGGCTTGTTTCTCAATAACTTTTTTTACTTGATACCAACCTGCAACCACTTGTTACAGACCTTTTTCAAGGTACTCAGATGGACAAAACACTGAACACAGGATGTTCCTACCAAGCTTGTCACACATTGTAATGACCAATTCACACCTCAGACCTCTCCCACCCTTGGAAACAAAAGATATGTTAATGATCATTCACACCTCACACCTCTCCCACCCTTGGAAACAAAAGATATGTTAATGACCATTCACACCTCAAATTCTTCATGAAGACCCCCTGCCAGGTGACCTTAATGACTCCCTCCACCAGACTCCTTTCCCACCCTTGGAAACAAGAGAAATGTTAATGAGTAACTCACACCTAAGCTAATTATCAACACATACTGCTGTCTCTGCTTCTACTCTCTGTTTTTCTCTGAAACATTCTGAAATAGTTAATAATTTACCACTTTTCTGTGCATTCTGGGCATTTGGGAGGTTCTCCTGTGCTTATCTTTAACCCCTTCACGCCGGTGCCTCCCGGCCCTTTAAAAGTTTCAGAAGCCGGGAGGCGGGACAGGCGAAGCAGGGTTTAGGGATCATGTGACTGCCGTGACGCGTCGTCACGGCGGTCACAATAATTGGGAAAGGTCCCAATCGAAAGAGGAGACCTGGACCTTTCCGTGAGTACCGGACGTGTGCTAGGAGCGCGCAGGGTGCGCGCTCCCAGCACATATGTATTTTTGTATATTGAACGCAAATGTGCAGCCGCTCGGCATCTAGGCCAGACGCCGGGAGGCCGCACATTTGTGTGCGGCCAGCGTAAAGGGGTGAAAAAACAATTCTAAACACAAACGTGCATAAACGCGCATAAACACGTTACGTAAACACAGCTAAACAGACTTTTTCTAACCTACGTTTTCCAGCAGTCAGTTTTCATCGTTCAGTAGTGTACCGTGTACATGCGGCCTAATAAACATCGCTCACTGCTGCTCTCTCCTTATGCAAGGTGACTGGTCTTGTCTCCGCCCCCTCCTGTAGTCATCTACAGGCACTTGTAGTAGGTGGGGCCTACTAGGCCCCTCCCACAGCCCTGCTCTCTGCAACTGTACAGCCCAGCGATGATGTCACTGCTACTTTAGGCAATATCTAGGCTTGCGAATGCATCCGGTGCACAAACGCGGATTTATATTCTTTGCGGCTATTGAGAAATACATTTTAATGAAAGTTTTTGTGCCCGGAGTTCAGCTTTAAAGTTTCAACATCGCAGCCTTGGTGTAATAACTGCTACAGCATGGCCTATTTTCTCGACTGCTCGGCCTCTCATACATTATTGCAATTTCTGTTTGAAAGAGAAGGCCACCTGTAATTTAGAGAGATGTGATAGAATAGAATTCTTTTTTTGGAGGACGGGATTGTAACTTTAAGACATCTAATCATGTAACTGTGACTCTGAAACACATTTACTGCTTTATTCACTATCGTAATCGCTGGCAGTATTTCAACAGGGGTCAGCAATCATCCCCTCGGCGGGGAGTCTTTTAACACAAGAAACATCTTCATGTTATGTGGGAAACGTATTGGCGATGCTGAAATTGAGAAATCAAAATGACCTTTCTTCTCGGTAGCATTGTAGATATTTTATGTTTGCTTATGTGGAATGGCATAACCAGACATTGTGTTTCTTTTGGAAAGTGGATGATAAAGCCTATGCTGGGGGATAAGAAAAAAAAAAAAAAAAGGAGAAAAAAAAAAGGAAAAGTTTTCCGTAGATGAAGGTGATCTATTCAAAATGATGAGCACCCGGAGGGTCTGGTTTAGATTTGAAAATGAAATGAAAGAACCATTTAGAGTTACAAAGTACAGATTGTTAAAGTTACGCTTTTGCTGAATTGGAAAAGTTTTAAAAGTTTCATTTAAAAGTTGGAAGACAGCCAGATACAAAAAGTATCAGTTATCTTTTGATTGGTTAAGTAGATGGAAACACAGGCGCTAAAAGTCCTAAGTCGGGCTATTGGATGCTCCCGACGTTAATTTTTTTTTATATATATCCAATAACGATGGCTATGGGAAAATGAAAAAAAAAATTGTAAAAAAAAAAAAATACAAAATAAAATTGTAAAAAATAATTTAAAAATAAAATTGTAAAAAAATTATTTATAAATAACATTTATAATAACAAAATAATTGAAAAGTAATACAAATAAAAAAAAAAGACTGACACTGTCCACTGTGGGCGGAGTTTGAGAGTTCACAGGGGTTGCAATGATGACCCTGCCCATGCTTTAGGGGCCTGTGCAGTAGTCCAGTCACATTACGTTTTATAATGTGTTGCTGGGAAAAAGCGCTTGCTATGCCACCCGTTGTAGGTCTTTGGCCCTTTGAGCTTCCGGTTTCACCTACACAGAGGGATGGGGCAAGCCCTTTCCCCCAGTGGCGCACTCTCTACACAGCCCCCTGCCCAGCCCAGTACAGCCTCTCCCTGCCCTGCTCAGCCCTGCTCAACCATGCACGTGCACACAAGGTAGGGTCAGCAGGCCACACTCTGAGCTGTCGGGTGAAAACAGTAAGCTTGTGTGTGAATCTGGAAGTCAGAAGACCTTCTCAGGGGTGGACTGAGAAATCATGGGGCCCCCAAGCAATATTGGATCATGGGGCCCCTGTGTCCTCGCCCACACCCAAAAAAGCCTACGAAAAAGCCAATAAAGGTACCAGGGGCATCTCATGGGGCTCCCTTCTGACCCTGGGCCCTTGGGCAGTGCCCGAGTGCTCCAATGGTCATTCCGCCCCTGGGCCTTCTCACCCTAGGTGGAGCCCAAGCTGAGCCAGGGGCGGACAGACCATTTGTAAACTCGGGCACTGCCTGAGGTCCCGGGGTTAGTAGGGGGCCCCATGAGATGCCCCTGGTACCTTTTTCATAGGCTTATTTGAGTTTGGGCAAGGACACAGGGGCCCCATGATCCCCTATTGCCCGGGGGCCCCATGAGTTGTCAGTCCGCCCCTGAGCTGAGCACTCATTTTTTAAATGTTAGCCCTCTGCTTTCACCCAGAAACTCAGAGTGAAGATGGCAGGGGTCATGAGGTGTACTGGGGGGGAGGTGGCAGTTCAACTTTTGCATCAGGGCCCACAAGCATCAAGGTACACCTCTGGCTGTGAAAACATGCATAGGAATCCTTGTGTTACCCATATGGGAAAAAAATATATTTGAAATATATTTTAAAACTATTCTTTGATATATATTTGAAATACTACAATTTTGGCCAAATTCAATATATTTCAAAATATATTTCAATAAATATATACAGTTGTGTTCAAAATAATAGCAGTGTGTTGAAAAAAAGTGAATAAAGCTCAAAATCCTTCTAATAGCTTTTATTTCCATCCACACAAATGCATTGGGAACACGACACATTCTATTCCAAATCAAAACATGAAGAAAAACAGATTAAATTTGTGTTGTCCCTCTAAAAAAATTGAAGAAAAGTGAATATTAGACGGTTCAAAAAAATAGCAGTGTTTGTATTCTTCTTTACAAACTCAAACATTCACTATATAAACTGAGAAATGTTTGAAGATTTTGCTTTCCTTTGAATGACTTCATGAATATTTGGTTGTAGTCGCATTGTTTCTGAGAACTGCTGTACATCTGTGTTGCATGGAGTCACCCAACTTCTGGCCCCTGTGATCAGGTATTCCAGCCCAGGATGATTGGACGACATTCCACAGTTCTTCTCTATTTCTTGGTTTTGCCTCAGAAACAGCATTTTTGATGTCACCCCACAAGTTTTCTATTGGATTAAGATCCGGGGATTAGGCTGGCCACTCCATAACGTCCATCTTGTTGGTCTGGAACCAAGATGTTGCACGTTTACTGGTGTGTTTGGGGTCGTTGTCTTGTTGGAACACCCATTTCAAGGGCATTTCCTCTTCAGCATGAGGCAGCATGACCTCTTCAAGTATTCTGATGTATTCAAACTGATCCATGATCCCTGGTATGCGATAAATAGGCCCAACACCGTAGTATGAGAAACATCCCCATATCATGATGCTTGCACCACCATGCTTCACTGTCTTCACAGTGTACTGTGGCTTGAATTCAGTGTTTGGGGGTCGTCTGACAAACTGTCTCCGCCCACTAGACCCAAAAAGAACAATCTTACTTTCATCAGTCCACAAAATGTTGCGCCATTTCTCTTTAGGCCAGTCAATGTGCTCTTTGGCAAATTGTAGCCTCTTCAGCACATGTCTTTTTTCCACCAGTGGGACTTTGCGGGGACTTCTTGCAGATAGCTTGGCTTCACATAGGCGTCTTCTAATTGTAACAGTCCTCACAGGGAACTTTACACCTTCTTTCATTTTCCTGGAGCTGATTTTTGGCTGAGTCCTTGCCATTTTGACTATTCTTCTATCCATTCGAATGGTAGTTTTTTGCTTTCTTCCATGTCTTTCAGGTTTTTGTTGCCATTTTAAAGCATTTGCGATCATTTTAGCTGAGCAGCCGATCAGTTTCTGCACTTCTTTATATGTTTTCCCCTCTTCAATCAACATTTTAATCAAGGTACGCTGTTCTTCTGAAAAATGTCTGGAACGATCCATTTTCCTCAGAATTTCAGAGAGAAATGCACTGTAACCAGCATGTACAACATTTGCTGCCTTCCTTCCTTAAATAAGGGCATTAGTTGCCACCTGTTTTTCAAAGAATGAATGACCTCACTAATAGAACTCCACACTGCTATTATTTTGAACATGCCCCTTTCAATGAGTGATTCAATGACACAGAATCAGCAGCATGCATGTCATGACTGTTGGGTCTGTTGGATTTCTATTACTCTACTACACCTGTGTCAGGAATGGACTCACCGCTGGTGATGCTGGGGCTCACCTGCCATGTGGGCTGCAGTACCGGTGCTTGCCAGCGGGTGCTTTCAGCAGCCAGGATCTCACTCCTGCAAGCAAGCCATCACCTGAGGCTGATTGCAGGAGGTGTATTTAAGCAGGACCAGGCCTGCAATCAGTGCCTTGGTGTATGTTTCCCATGAGCCCCTGTATCTTGTTCCTAGTTTCCTGTGCATCTGTTCCTGAAAGAAGTTACCTTGTTGCTGACCCTGCCTGATCCTGATTCCTGTTGACCGTCTCCTGCTCTGACTTCTGGCTCATCCCTGACTATTCTTCTGCCTACTCCTAATCTGTTTGACCTCCTGTTGCTGTACCTTGGCTCGTGACCCATTTACTCTTTGCCTGCTGCTCTGTACTGATCTGCCTCCACCGCTACCGACCCGGCTTGTCTGACTACGCTACACTCCTTTCTGTTATCCATCCCGCACGGATCCAGTCACTACTGTCCGAACCTGCCAGCCCCTTCACTTCAGGCTCTCCCCTCGGTGGACCCTCTACCACAGTTGGGTGCACTCAGGGGCCGCAACCTGGTCTCAGTCCTAGATATAATATAAACTCTAAATATCCCTACAAAAAGTATCACTCTCACCCTTGAAAGTGTAAACAAAATAAAAATAATATCTTTTCGATACTCCCTCAAACACCCCCACCAGTGCAAAACATATAACAGCAAATGTCCACATATAAGTCCAAAATAAAGTGCTTTTCAATAAGTAGTGCTTTTTCAAACGTTGAGGACTACTCCACTTTGCTGAATTTCAATCCAGGAACCTCAAATCAGGATACCTCAAAAAAATATAAACTCAATATAGTGTATTAACATTACAAAAAAAAAAAAAAAAAACACTTGTGAAAACTAAAAGTGCTTCCTCCTGGACTCCCACCCGTGATAAATCAACACTCCAAAATGTGATAAAGTGCAACACTCCACACCAGTGTTACCATCCAAATAAACTAAATACCATTACCCTCTCATGAAAAATCACATGCATCCAAATGAGATAGTGCCATCTCTCTTGTGATATAAATACTATTACCCTCTTCCAATGCAGACCAAGCAAAACTCCTTCAAGGCAGTCCAAAGTTTCCCCCTCTTCGGAAGCTTCTTATTGCTTCCAATCCACCTTCCCCGTTCCTCAAAAGGGGCAGATAATACAAGACTCAATGAAGTATATAAAAGGATTTCACAAATTTATTCATAGCTTACATAGAGAACGCCAGCGTCCATCCTCTCCCACAGTCCATATAGCTGAACTCCAGTATTCAAGATGGCCGAGCCGCTCCTTCCGGTTTGAAATTGTATTGTACGTCCTTACGTCCCTGACGCGTTTCGTCACTTCCGACTTGTTCACAAGGGTTCCGGACGTCTAATGTGCAGCTCCTCTTATCCTGCTCTCAGCACTGGCAAAAAGAGCGAGCCTCCATCTTAACTAATGGCAAAAACCGCCACTTCCTATGCCTTCTAAATACGGCTTTAATAAACGGAAAGGCGGACTACAATCACATTTAATACATTTAAAACCAATTCAATAAATAAAACATTCACCTATTTAAAATACTCCTAAAGATAATTATACTTTAGTTACCAAAAAACGATATTATAACTATAGGGGACAAACCCACCCTCCTGCTCCCCCTATTGTTCAAAAATTTAACAGCAACAAATTATCACATCTTACTATCCACTCATAACTTCCATTCATGATGACATCAATATTAATGTATATATATATCCCTATAAACATCAGCTATCCTTTTTATTACTACAATTGTCATTCACGAGATCAAATTAAAATCCTATACTAAAATATTACTAACGTCTCCTTACTAAGGTGAACCCCTACATAAACTATAAATAAAATTGAAAATTAAAATATATGTATATATAATATATAATTCCCTCTCACCATATAAAATATGGACACAAAGCATATATACTAAATATAAAATATTAAATATTTACTGCAGCTCCAATAAACAGCCAACCCCCTTTTTTTTCCTTATCAATATTAAAAATCAGAAATAAAACAATTAAGATCCAGTTCAATATTCAAACCTCTAGGTTTTAAAGTGCGTAATTTATAGATCCAAAAAGTTTCATTCCGAGAAAGCATCTGAATTCTATTCCCCCCTCTCCAATGAGATTCTACCATGTCAATCCCACAGAACTTTAATCCACTAGGGTCAGAATTATGAAATTCTTTAAAATGTCTAGCCACATTATGATTACTTTTCCCTTTAGCAATATTTCCTACATGTTCTTTCAATCTTTCAGATAGGGCCCTTTTTGTCCTGCCTATATATTGCAATTTGCAAGGACATTCTAACAGGTAGGTAACATATTTAGTACTGCATGTAATAAATTTTTCTACTTCATACCTTTCCCCCGTGTTATATGACATAAAGTCCACAATCTTTCTGTCTTTAATATTCGTAGTTTTGCATATCTTGCACTTTTTACATGGGAAAAACCCTGTCAAATTAAACAACCTCATTTTTTTCTTATTAAAAGGTGAGATAACCCCTTTCACTAAGCTATTCCTTAAATTATTATTTTTCCTGTAGATAAAAGGTGGTCTACTTGGAAGAAGGGAACCTAATGTGACATCTTTTTTTAATATCGGCCAATACCTACTAAAAATCTTTTCTACCTCTCTATACTGGCAATTAAAACGAGAGATAAAAGCATATTCAACTTTTTTATTTTCCTCTTTTGCTTTATTTTCTTTTTTAATCTTCCCCTCCCCCAAATAATTTTTACTCATTTGGAACCTAATTTTCTCTAATTTTATAGGATCATATCCTTTCTGTATGAAACGTTCTTTAATAATATTCGATTGTGTGATGTAATCCTCCAATCTCGAACAGTTCCTCATGATCCTCGAAAACTGACCTTTGGGGATTCCCTCAATCCATTGAGGGTGATGACAGCTGTTAGAAGGGATAAATCCATTCCTATCTGTCTCTTTAAAAAAAGTTTTAAAATATATTCTATTATTATATTTAAAAATATTAAGATCTAAAAAATTGGCCGATTGTGCACAAATATTCTGAGTAAATCCCAATCCAAATTCATTTCTTCCAATAAAATCTAAAAATCTTTCCAAATTTTCAACCGTTCCCTCCCAAACCACCAAAATATCGTCAATGAACCTTTTCCAAATCTTTAATCCCTCCCAATGTCTTCCATAAATTTCCTTCCATTCCCACCTAGCCAAAAAAACATTCGCCAGGCTGGGCGCGAACTTCGCGCCCATTGCAACACCCTTTATCTGTTCATAGAAATCTCCTTGATGCCAAAAATAATTTCTTCCCATACTAAATTCTAAAAGTTGCAAGATCAATTTCCTTTGTTTTCTATGTAGATTCGTATATTTCTGTAAACCCCATTTAATAGCTGTAATTCCGTCATTATGCTTTATACTAGTGTATAATGAGTTTACATCAATAGTGATAAAGATGGTCTCCTCTGAGACCTCCATTCCTTCCAAAAGGTTAATTACATCCTGGCTATCTTTCAGGTATGAGGGCATATTTTTAACTATTGGCTGCAAGAAAAAATCAACATATTGCCCTATCCTTGAATGGATGGAGTCTATGCCATTTATAATAGGTCTTCCTGGGGGTTTTTCAAGGCTCTTATGTATTTTAGGTAATATATACATGAAAGGTGTTTTACAATATGTGGGGATAAGATATTTCGCTTCTTTTTCATTTAAGATCTTATCTTCCTTGGCTTTATTTATTATTTTATGGAGCTGCTTCTTGTATAAATTAATAGGATTTTTTGCTATTTTCTTATATGTTTCTGTATCACTTAAAATTTCCCTCATCTCCTCCTCATAACTGCTTCGGTCCAGAATAACAACCCCTCCACCCTTATCCGCTGGTCTAATCACTATATTATTTTTCTTCTTTAGTGACATAAGGCCCTGATGGAACAATTCTTCTTCTCTAAATTTTCGAAAGCTCAATCCATATAGATCCTCAACTACCATCTGTTTAAAGACCTCCAAATTCTGATTTTTAGAATTCACAGGATTGAAGGTGGATTTATTCCTCAGATCACTATGTACAAATAATGATCTACTAGTGTGATTAGCGGATAGGGATGGGCCTGGTAGCGACGCAAAATATTTCTTAATATTTAGTTTTCTAATAAATCTATTTACATCAATATATGTTTCAAACTTATTTAAATTTGCCTTAGGAGCGAACTTTAAACCGTTATCCAATACCTTAATTTCATTTTCTGTCAGCGGATGGGAACTTAAATTATAAATCCCTTCTCCTAAGTGTCTTTCCTTTTCCTTTTGTTTTCGCTCTCTTTCACCTTTTCCATATTCCCTGGATTCCTCTCTCCCTCTTCCCAATTTTGGGGAACATGTCCCTCCCAATTGTCCCTGTAATTGTTTGGAGGATATCTTGGTCCTCCTTTTCCCCAATAGGGTGGACAATTGAATGGTCTCTGAGGGGGTGGGGGTGGGGGCGGGAAGTTGAGTGGTCTCTGAGGAGGTGGACCCCATGGTGGATGACCTCTGTACCCACCTTGAAAATTTCCCAAATTTCCATTTCCCATATTTCTATTGCACCTAGGACTATAGTACTCCCCATTCCATCCTTCAAAAGGTTGAAATCTATTAGAAACTGGGACATTGTACATTTGCCTAGAAGGACTCCCACCTTTTTGGTTACTTCTTCCATGATTTTTCAATGGAGATCTATATTCTCTCTGTTTGCCTTTATACTGTGGGGGGCCTTTTTTGGAAATACCCCCTGATGGGCGGACATCCTTATTCCCTGCTTTATCCCCCATAGGTGAAGAAGCAGGAGAAGATTCAGTTGAGACACACTGTCCCATCTTTACATCCTGCCATTTGTATACTTTCTGACATTGGAAATCTCCCATGTCTCTAACAAATTTCTTATGTTTTTTCTTTTTAATCTCACAATCTTTTTTATTTAATTGTTCATGCAGAATTTTCATTAAATCATTGTATTCCTTTCTTTCTTTATATACTTCCACTTTTTTCTTTAGTTCCCCTAATTTGGATTCTACTGCCCCCAACTTTCTTTTCTTCCTCTCAATTAATAAATATATCAATTGTTTCTCACATGTGTGAAGAAAATCTTTCCACTCTGCCATAGAGGCCTCATCAAATAAACCATCATTAGGTCCTATCTCCCATCTAAGCCTTCGGGGAACAATCCCCTCCAAAACATATTTTTCGAAGGTCACCATATCCCACCAGAGTTGGAGTTTTTTTTCCATTACATGGCCTACTTTTTTCACCAATATTTCTAAATTTTTTTTTTGTTGTAATGTTAATACACTATATTGAGTTTATATTTTTTTGAGGTATCCTGATTTGAGGTTCCTGGATTGAAATTCAGCAAAGTGGAGTAGTCCTCAACGTTTGAAAAAGCACTACTTATTGAAAAGCACTTTATTTTGGACTTATATGTGGACATTTGCTGTTATATGTTTTGCAGTGGTGGGGGTGTTTGAGGGAGTATCGAAAAGATATTATTTTTATTTTGTTTACACTTTCAAGGGTGAGAGTGATACTTTTCGTAGGGATATTTAGAGTTTATATTATATCTATATCTAAAACACCAGGGGGTGTTGGTCACTCTAGGGCAAGGTTTTTTATATATTTTTATATATTTTTTTATATATATTTTTATATATTCATTTGGTTTTGAGGAATTATAAAGTAAAATGGAAATATTTAACTTTATGGAAAATAGGAAAGTGAATTTGGAAGAAGTGTTCACTACTACACAATCTGTTTCGGATGAAAATTTAGAAATATTGGTGAAAAAAGTAGGCCATGTAATGGAAAAAAAATTCCAACTCTGGTGGGATATGGTGACCTTCGAAAAATATATTTTGGAGGGGATTGTTCCCCGAAGGCTTAGATGGGAGATAGGACCTAATGATGGTTTATTTGATGAGGCCTCTATGGCAGAGTGGAAAGATTTTCTTCACACATGTGAGAAACAATTGATATATTTATTAATTGAGAGGAAGAAAAGAAAGTTGGGGGCAGTAGAATCCAAATTAGGGGAACTAAAGAAAAAAGTGGAAGTATATAAAGAAAGAAAGGAATACAATGATTTAATGAAAATTCTGCATGAACAATTAAATAAAAAAGATGGTGAGATTAAAAAGAAAAAACATAAGAAATTTGTTAGAGACATGGGAGATTTCCAATGTCAGAAAGTATACAAATGGCAGGATGTAAAGATGGGACAGTGTGTCTCAACTGAATCTTCTCCTGCTTCTTCACCTATGGGGGATAAAGCAGGGAATAAGGATGTCCGCCCATCAGGGGGTATTTCCAAAAAAGGCCCCCCACAGTATAAAGGCAAACAGAGAGAATATAGATCTCCATTGAAAAATCATGGAAGAAGTAACCAAAAAGGTGGGAGTCCTTCTAGGCAAATGTACAATGTCCCAGTTTCTAATAGATTTCAACCTTTTGAAGGATGGAATGGGGAGTACTATAGTCCTAGGTGCAATAGAAATATGGGAAATGGAAATTTGGGAAATTTTCAAGGTGGGTACAGAGGTCATCCACCATGGGGTCCACCTCCTCAGAGACCACTCAACTTCCCGCCCCCACCCCCACCCCCTCAGAGACCATTCAATTGTCCACCCTATTGGGGAAAAGGAGGACCAAGATATCCTCCAAACAATTACAGGGACAATTGGGAGGGACATGTTCCCCAAAATTGGGAAGAGGGAGAGAGGAATCCAGGGAATATGGAAAAGGTGAAAGAGAGCGAAAACAAAAGGAAAAGGAAAGACACTTAGGAGAAGGGATTTATAATTTAAGTTCCCATCCGCTGACAGAAAATGAAATTAAGGTATTGGATAACGGTTTAAAGTTCGCTCCTAAGGCAGATTTAAATAAGTTTGAAACATATATTGATGTAAATAGATTTATTAGAAAACTAAATATTAAGAAATATTTTGCGTCGCTACCAGGCCCATTCCTATCCGCTAATCACACTAGTAGATCATTATTTGTACATAGTGATCTGAGGAATAAATCCACCTTCAATCCTGTGAATTCTAAAAATCAGAATTTGGAGGTCTTTAAACAGATGGTAGTTGAGGATCTATATGGATTGAGCTTTCAAAAATTTAGAGAAGAAATATTGTTCCATCAGGGCCTTATGTCACTAAAGAAGAAAAATAATATAGTGATTAGACCAGCGGATAAGGGTGGAGGGGTTGTTATTCTGGACCGAAGCAGTTATGAGGAGGAGATGAGGGAAATTTTAAGTGATACAGAAACATATAAGAAAATAGCAAAAAATCCTATTAATTTATACAAGAAGCAGCTCCATAAAATAATAAATAAAGCCAAGGAAGATAAGATCTTAAATGAAAAAGAAGCGAGATATCTTATCCCCACATATTGTAAAACACCTTTCATGTATATATTACCTAAAATACATAAGAGCCTTGAAAAACCCCCAGGAAGACCTATTATAAATGGCATAGACTCCATCCATTCAAGGATAGGGCAATATGTTGATTTTTTCTTGCAGCCAATAGTTAAAAATATGCCCTCATACCTGAAAGATAGCCAGGATGTAATTAACCTTTTGGAAGGAATGGAGGTCTCAGAGGAGACCATCTTTATCACTATTGATGTAAACTCATTATACACTAGTATAAAGCATAATGACGGAATTACAGCTATTAAATGGGGTTTACAGAAATATACGAATCTACATAGAAAACAAAGGAAATTGATCTTGCAACTTTTAGAATTTAGTATGGGAAGAAATTATTTTTGGCATCAAGGAGATTTCTATGAACAGATAAAGGGTGTTGCAATGGGCGCGAAGTTCGCGCCCAGCCTGGCGAATGTTTTTTTGGCTAGGTGGGAATGGAAGGAAATTTATGGAAGACATTGGGAGGGATTAAAGATTTGGAAAAGGTTCATTGACGATATTTTGGTGGTTTGGGAGGGAACGGTTGAAAATTTGGAAAGATTTTTAGATTTTATTGGAAGAAATGAATTTGGATTGGGATTTACTCAGAATATTTGTGCACAATCGGCCAATTTTTTAGATCTTAATATTTTTAAATATAATAATAGAATATATTTTAAAACTTTTTTTAAAGAGACAGATAGGAATGGATTTATCCCTTCTAACAGCTGTCATCACCCTCAATGGATTGAGGGAATCCCCAAAGGTCAGTTTTCGAGGATCATGAGGAACTGTTCGAGATTGGAGGATTACATCACACAATCGAATATTATTAAAGAACGTTTCATACAGAAAGGATATGATCCTATAAAATTAGAGAAAATTAGGTTCCAAATGAGTAAAAATTATTTGGGGGAGGGGAAGATTAAAAAAGAAAATAAAGCAAAAGAGGAAAATAAAAAAGTTGAATATGCTTTTATCTCTCGTTTTAATTGCCAGTATAGAGAGGTAGAAAAGATTTTTAGTAGGTATTGGCCGATATTAAAAAAAGATGTCACATTAGGTTCCCTTCTTCCAAGTAGACCACCTTTTATCTACAGGAAAAATAATAATTTAAGGAATAGCTTAGTGAAAGGGGTTATCTCACCTCCTAATAAGAAAAAAATGAGGTTGTTTAATTTGACAGGGTTTTTCCCATGTAAAAAGTGCAAGATATGCAAAACTACGAATATTAAAGACAGAAAGATTGTGGACTTTATGTCATATAACACGGGGGAAAGGTATGAAGTAGAAAAATTTATTACATGCAGTACTAAATATGTTACCTACCTGTTAGAATGTCCTTGCAAATTGCAATATATAGGCAGGACAAAAAGGGCCCTATCTGAAAGATTGAAAGAACATGTAGGAAATATTGCTAAAGGGAAAAGTAATCATAATGTGGCTAGACATTTTAAAGAATTTCATAATTCTGACCCTAGTGGATTAAAGTTCTGTGGGATTGACATGGTAGAATCTCATTGGAGAGGGGGGAATAGAATTCAGATGCTTTCTCGGAATGAAACTTTTTGGATCTATAAATTACGCACTTTAAAACCTAGAGGTTTGAATATTGAACTGGATCTTAATTGTTTTATTTCTGATTTTTAATATTGATAAGGAAAAAAAAGGGGGTTGGCTGTTTATTGGAGCTGCAGTAAATATTTAATATTTTATATTTAGTATATATGCTTTGTGTCCATATTTTATATGGTGAGAGGGAATTATATATTATATATACATATATTTTAATTTTCAATTTTATTTATAGTTTATGTAGGGGTTCACCTTAGTAAGGAGACGTTAGTAATATTTTAGTATAGGATTTTAATTTGATCTCGTGAATGACAATTGTAGTAATAAAAAGGATAGCTGATGTTTATAGGGATATATATATACATTAATATTGATGTCATCATGAATGGAAGTTATGAGTGGATAGTAAGATGTGATAATTTGTTGCTGTTAAATTTTTGAACAATAGGGGGAGCAGGAGGGTGGGTTTGTCCCCTATAGTTATAATATCGTTTTTAGGTAACTAAAGTATAATTATCTTTAGGAGTATTTTAAATAGGTGAATGTTTTATTTATTGAATTGGTTTTAAATGTATTAAATGTGATTGTAGTCCGCCTTTCCGTTTATTAAAGCCGTATTTAGAAGGCATAGGAAGTGGCGGTTTTTGCCATTAGTTAAGATGGAGGCTCGCTCTTTTTGCCAGTGCTGAGAGCAGGATAAGAGGAGCCGCACATTAGACGTCCGGAACGCTTGTGAACAAGTCGGAAGTGACGAAACGTGTCAGCGACGTAAGGACGTACAATACAATTTCAAACCGGAAGGAGCGGCTCGGCCATCTTGAATACTGGAGTTCAGCTATATGGACTGTGGGAGAGGATGGACGCTGGTGTTCTCTATGTAAGCTATGAATAAATTTGTGAAATCCTTTTATATACTTCATTGAGTCTTGTATTATCTGCCCCTTTTGAGGAACGGGGAAGGTGGATTGGAAGCAATAAGAAGCTTCCGAAGAGGGGGAAACTTTGGACTGCCTTGAAGGAGTTTTGCTTGGTCTGCATTGGAAGAGGGTAATAGTATTTATATCACAAGAGAGATGGCACTATCTCATTTGGATGCATGTGATTTTTCATGAGAGGGTAATGGTATTTAGTTTATTTGGATGGTAACACTGGTGTGGAGTGTTGCACTTTATCACATTTTGGAGTGTTGATTTATCACGGGTG